>NW_017732070.1:161069-238033 GCF_001890085.2 Hipposideros armiger
CATTGGGGAACCGAGGAAGGGGAACAGACAAGTTGCTGTCCTTTTGTTCTTCATTCTAGTTGTGGAGGACGTCGCTTCATTGGCCCATGTTGGCATTGTCATTGCACTCTTCCTGGGTGAGGGAGTCACTCGGCAGCCATTGAATGGCTGCTCACGGCGGCTCATAGTGGCTCACGCTGGCTTCCAGCCACTCATACTGGCTGCCAGCCACTGACAGTAAGTACCTCACGGGCAGCCCACTGCAGCAGGGGCTGCAGCCTACACCATCACTGGTGACTCATGGCAGCCCAGCTCCAGGTTAAGCTGTTGTTCACCATCTTAGCTGTAGAGGGCAGTGTCACTGGCCCTCATGTGGGATCCAAACCAGGGTCCTGCTGCTCAGAGCTGGTTTCCCAAGCCAACTCTTAACCAACATGCAACTCGGCCGGCCCAGATTCAAATCTTTTCATATTGATGTTACAATCTTGACAAGATGATGAAGTTATTAGAATTATCCCAAGTCTGCCACTCTGATGGCTAGTTATTTGGTATCATTGAATAATTTTCTGCTGCTATTTCGTCCCCTCAGTCTTGAAAGAAGAGTAAATTCCAGTTGGTTTCCCAAAGCCCCAACTTAAATGGTTGTGTGGTAGTTTTGAGTTTAAGGATCATGTCTTTCACTTCTTTTACACTCCCTCTTACAGTACCCAGAACAATGCCATGCTTGGAGAAAGTGCTTAGTATGTTCTAGAGCAATGAACATATACATGAAGTTGGTTTGGAAGATACCTGGGAAAGTCTGGGATAGAGGAATGGGAATATTCTCTTAGTTTGAAATACAGATGAATAGGTACTTCAACACTGGGACATCAATGACAATGTTGTGTAGCAAGCGGTGAGAAGAAGCAGGATATAAGGGGAAAATGAAGTAGAGGCAGGCACAGAGGCAGTACAAAGGAAATAAGGCAAATTTTGACCATGAGACAAGGGCGAGCTAGGGAAGGGAATGATGTCATCAGAACAATAGAGGAACACAGTTTTGGCAGCAGGTTTTCAATAGACTTTGAAGAAAAAAAATTAGAGAGAGGGGAAAACGGAAACGGGAAAGGGAAATCTGCTCAGGACTCAGCATGACATTTGGAGTGGGTGGGGAGCTTCCTGTCACAGCTTGATGTTTGGAACATCTGGTCACCTTTTATAATGAGACCTTAGAAACTTCAGCTTTCTCAAGTGACCAGGTTAGAATATGTATGGATTTCAGGGCTTAACAGTAATTGCCAGTAGACAGATAAGCATATCTGAAGGAAGAAAAAAAATACTGATGGAAAACAAATGCTTCTTTTAGGCTGAGAACACTCCCACTAATTTTCCGATGTAACTTTTTTTTTTTTTAAAGATTTTATTGGGGAGTTGGGGGAGGGGAACAGCACTGGGGAATCCGGGAAGGGGAACAGACAAGTTGCTGTTCTTTTGTTCTTCAGTCTAGTTGTGGAGGACGTCGCTTCACTGGCCCAAGCTGGCACCATCATTGCACTCTTCCCAGGAGAGGCAGATCAGTCGCCGGCCTCTGGACCGCTGCTCACGGTGGCTGCTGGTCACTCATGCTGGCTGCTGGCTACACACGGTAGCTTATGGCAACCCACTGCAGCAGGGGCTACAGCCTATGCCGTCTCTGGGGACCCATGGCAGCCCAGCCTCAGGTCGAGCTGCCGTTCACCATCTTATCACCATCTTAGCTGCAGAGGGCAGTGTCACTGGCCCTCATATGTGGGATCCGAACTGGGGCCCTCTGGCGTCCCAAGCCAGTTCTTAACCAACGCACCACTAGGCCGGCCCCTGATGTAACTATTCATATTTGTAAATGTATACATATGCTTCATGTGTCTCTCGAATTTATTCATTTTGTATTAAAATTAAAGTTGGTCATTCTTTTAATTCAATGATCTCAAGTGGCAAAATGGAGCTAATAGATTCACAAAGATTCCATACCTTGCTTCATTTACAGTACTGGCCAAGTTTTCCCCAACACAATTGTGCCCTCTAGCGTTCTTAGTATTTAATGAAGGCAATTTGGAGTTAAAAAGTGGTCATCGGTGGAACTGACTCTCCCAATGAGAAGGGAAACTAATAATGATTCCTACTTTATCACCTGTAGGCTGTATTAGTATAAGTGTTGCTATGTTACAGTAACCAATAAACCCCCAAATCTCAGTGGCTTAAAAAACAAAAGTTTATTTCTCAGAGGGTCCAGTGCAGGCTGGCTGGATGTCTGTAAGCAGCAACTTGGGGATCCAGGCTTTCTGTGTCTTGTGATCTCTATTACCTCCTCACCTGCCAAAGTCACCAGGACAGAGAAATAGAGAGATGGAGAAGGCACACTAGTTTTTAATTGCTTCAGCCCAGAAGTGACACATACACCCTGCTACTTTCTACTGGCCAGTACTAGTCACATGGCCACAGCTCAATAGGAAGGGAGCCTGGAGGACGTATAGAAGCACAAAGATATTCTGGGAATGCTAACTACCTCTGCCAATGCTGCTACAAGAGCAGGTGGTAATGAACATAGTAGACATTATAGCTTTAATATTTTTGATTTGAAGTTTTCCTGGAGGAGGGTATTCAATCAAAAAGTGAATGCAGTAGCAATTTTGATATTCATAATTCTTCATTTTTTGGTATGACACTCAAAATTAAATAGCTTATTTGTATAATGGCAGAAGTGTAAGGACAGATATTTATATTAGAATTTCCGCTCTGATTGACTTTTGTATAAAATAAAGTGCCCCTTATTTTCCTATTTTTTAAAAGAACTATACTCTTCCTCCTGCATGTATTCCTTAGATGTAAGTTTTAATTTAATTTTTAATTATTTCTTTCCAGCTTTAATTTGGATACAGTTGAAAATTGTTCCCCAAACTGTTCTTACTGATATTCCATCCTGGAGAAGTATAGTACATTTACTTAGGAAATTTTACAAATTATGTCTATTAGTAGGGAAATATATATTTAAGGAAACTTTATAGTTATCCAATAATTATTGAGCTTAACAGCTCTTATTTTGACTTTTTTTATTGTGGTAAAACATACTAACATAAAATTTACCACTTTAACCATTCTTAAGTGTACAGATCAGTGGCATTAAATACATTCACATTGTTTTGCAACCCACCGTTATCCATCTCTGGAACATTTTTATGTTCTGGAACTAAAACTCTACGTATTAAACACAAACTCCCAATCACCCTCCCTCCAGTCCCTGACAACCATAGACAAAAAAACCCCTACTTTTTGTCTATGAGTTTGACTACACTAGGTACCTCATAGAGGTGGAATCATACAATAAACTGGTGGTTCTTAGCCTGGCTGTGCAGCCAAATCACCTGAGGAGCTTTGAAAACCTACCAATGCCTGGGCCCCAGAATGAGAGATTCTAAGTGATGTGAGCTGAGGTAGGGGTCAAACTTCTGCACCGAAAAATCTAAGTGAGAACATCTTCTGTGGATGGAGAAGACCAGAGGACGAGAGCTTCAGGTAAGCTAAAGGAGGCAGGGCTGAGGGTGAGGGGAATCGCTAACAGGGAACAAGTTCCTTGGGAGAGGGTTAGAAAGGGATAGGGCTTCGGAATAGCCACCTGGTTTGGCAAACAAGGTTTTATCAGAAGTTTCGATGGAGCAGTTTCAGTAGAGGGATAAAGAAGAATAATTGGCAGAGCAAGTTCTCTGGAACACTGGGGAAATTGGGATCCAAATTATGGGTAGAAAGGGGAAGCATTCAAGGGTGAGTGGAGATGCAGATAAATTATGAGATAGAAGGGATGGAAATGAAGCGACTGAGTGCCTGCTAGTTGCAATTTTCCAAGCAAAGTTGCTGGCACACTCATGGGAAACCATAGAACTGGGGATGAAAAGCACAGCTCTTGAGCCAGACTGCTGGGGTTCAAATTCTGGCTCTGCCATTTCCCTGCTCTGTGAACTCTGTGCCTCAGAAATACTATTTTCTGCCCTGTAGGGCTGTTGTGACAGCTAAAATGAGTTAGTACATATAATATTCTTAGGGCAGCCTGGCATAAAGTGGGGTCTCAGGTTTGTTAATAGCCATGGAGGTGAGGGTTGGGCTTGATGGCTGGGGAATGGCAAAAGATGCCAACTGGAGCTGAAGCTGAAAAGGGGCTGCGGATCAGTTATTCTTTGATTTTCTTGGTGGAATTCAGCAGCTAGAAGAGGCAAAGGTAGGGCATCAGCAAGTGATGGGGTGTAAGGCCAGGGGCCCAAAGTTGCAGGTGCTGCTTTGACTGTGGAGAAGTGGTTTGACTTGGGCACAGGCTGGAGAATAGGAGGACTTAGGGTGTCTGAACTCTGATGAAGGTCCAGTGGCTGTGAAGCAGACGGAAATGAAACAGAAAAGAAAGTTATGGTTCGGGAAAGAACTCAATACAACAATTATGTTTTAGGGCCCCTACTTCAAAGTTTGTTCCACTCCATCAATAGTTTCCTAACTCATCTGAGACTAGTGGTTCTGCAAAGATGCCTCAGGGACAATTCTTTCAATTAAGGAGACTCCATTTTTATTTGTCTAGACAAAGAAGGGGTGGGAGAAGGGTGTGGAGGGGTGGAAGAAGTATGCATTCTTTGTAAAATTTCGTTGGAATAAAGGGTGTTTCTGTTTGCTTGCTTGTTTGTTTTGGTTTGAAAACCACTGCCCATTGGTGGAATGAATTTGGGATTGACTGTGTGGAGACATGGACTTTGATCCTGCCTTCATCAAAGCAGCAGTGTGGGCCAGGTCGCTTACCTTCTTTGGGTTTCAGTTTTCTCACTTGTAAAACGAATGGGCTGCACTAGATGATCCTTTCTGCTTTAACACTCCGTCCTCCGGACTCGCTGAGAACTGGGACTCAGCAGTACAGATATGCAGCGCCTTTGGGGTTTTGCGGGCGCCACCGTGTGGTAGAAACGGATAGTGCTGTCACCCGGCGAAAATGAGGACCCAGGGACACAGGCACCTTTCTAGGTGGGATTTTATTTGTATACAGATAAATCTCTCCAGGGACAGGGGGGCCTATCCAGGGTAAGAGTGCTCTCTTGTTACAATAAATTGAGGATGATTCTGGACATGGCATAGTAGCCAGAATCTCATAATGGCAACCAGAATAACTCAATACACGTGAATAATTTATGACAGGCTCAGCCTGTTCCAGAGACAAGGCCAGTAACATTAGCCAAAACTTACTTGGAATTGGCTTGCTTCAGTTTGATTTTTCTTTATTGAAACAGTGACCTTGAAAATGACTCTATCTTGATATTCAGGCCTATCTCATGAGTTTCCCAGTATAGTTGTAAAACTGCTCTCTGTGTGTGCTTTTTATGTCACGGTCACTCTACAATGAGCTACAACTGTTGTGGGGAACCCAGACAAAGAGACAGGACACCAAGGCGTGGGAAGCAACTTTTATTAATGCCGGCTCTGGCTCAGCGGATTCACATCCAGAGGCTGAGCCCGGACCCAGGTGGGACTCGGGGCTATAATACTCTGAAGTTTTCAGGTTGGCAGCTAAGATTTATTATTAGAACATGTGGCCATTGTGCCAGTTCCTGACTGGCTCCTGGGTGAGGTAGGAATTTGGAAATATTAAATGCGGAAGTCTTGCTAACCATACAGTCCAGGAATGTCTTTGTCTGAAGCCCGCGCGAAATCCTTAGTGACCACGTGGTCTGGGAAGGACTTTGTCTAGGGCCCACTGCCACACAACAGCCTCCTTTGTTTCTAAAGGATTTTTTAAATGACTGATTAGTAATATTGGAGAGCCAGGTGTATGATTCAGAAAGGTTATTGGAACAAAAGCTCTGGGAATGGCCTTGGTATGCATTTCCTACCGATGGGCAGAGAGGGTGTCTGCAACAAAGGCTGAAGGAAAACGAATACAATAAAATGATAATAGAGCAGAAGCCAGAGGGAATTTTTCTGTCATTGTGCTAATCCTTGAACCCTTGAAGAGTGAGATACATGACTCCAATTTTTGATTGCACATACCTACTCCCTAGATTTAACCCATTTTTTTTTTCCAGGAAAAGCTTCAGACTAAAATTTTACCCTCCAAAGAGCTAGCTTCAAAAATTGCTTGGAAGAGCTTCTGTTGCTTTATACTTGGGGTCATTTAATTTACTCTATGAAGAAATTTGTGGATTAAAAACTGTATTATCTAAAATTTATTATAGGCTGATATCAAACCAATCACCCACTTTTATATTGGGCTGTCTGAAAAGTTATGATGTATGTTTGCAACAGATGGCACTAGTTCATTTTTGGAAGTACTAGAGTCATTTGCATCTATGTTATTGCTATGTCATTTGACAGCTGACAGTTGTAGCTTCATTCTAAAACAAAATTGAGCAATTTGGTTGAGTTTTGGAGATTTTACAACAAGTTTAGGATGGAAGACCAAACTGTATTTTTGCCATATTTTACTGTTTTACTTCCATAAAGGGAAGAATGCTCGACAAGCTTGTGAAAAGTTGCATAAAGTTTACGGTGACAATGCTGTACAAGAATGTCAGTGCCAACGTTGGTTCATGAAATTCCGTGCTGGTGATTTTGATCTCAACGATGCTTTTCAGTCAGGGAGGCCCACCGAAGTTGATGATGACAAAATAAAGGCATTGATCAAGCCAAACCCATGTTACACAACACGAGAGATTGCAGAAACATTGAACATCCATCATTCAAGTGTTCACCACCACCTGAAGAAGCTGGGGTATGTAAGCAAGCTCAATATTTGGGTTCCGCATAAACTCAAAGAAGTTCATTTGATGGAGCATATAAATATCTGCAATATGCTCATTAAATATGAGGAAAATGTTTCTTTTTTGAAATGACTGATAACTGGTGATGAGAAGTGGATTGTTTACAACAATGTGGTGTGCAAACGGTCTTGGTCCCGACGTGATGATTCACCTCAAATGACATCGAAAGCAGACATTCATCAGAGGAAGGTTATGCTCTCAGTGTAGTGGGATTTTGAAGGTGTCATGTTTTTCAAGCTCCTATCAAGGAACCAAACAATCAGTTTGAATGTGTACTGTCGGCAATTGGACAGTTTGAATGAATCCATCATCCAGAAACATCCAGAGCTTGTTAATCGTAAAGGAGTTGTGTTTCATCGCGACAATGTGAGACCACACAAAAGTTTGATCACCCGTCAAAAGTTATTGGAGCTTGGATGGGATGTGTTGCCACACCCACCATACTCGCCTGACCTTGTGCCATCAGACTTCCACTTGTTTCATTCTCTTCAAAACTCCTTGCGTGGTATAACATTTAATTCAGATAAGGTTGTAAATCAGCACCTTGTTTTTCTCAAATAAAGACAGGTACTTCTATAAACAAGGAATTATGAAACTCACTGAAAGATGGCAAATGTTATCGAACAAAATGGGCAATATGTCATTGATTGATCTTTGTTCTTTATATAAATAAATGACTTTTGAAAAACATAGACAAAATATGTCATGACTTTTCCAACAACCTAATAATTCTAAAGTGCAATCCTATAATCTTACCCTTGAACTCCTTGCCCCTCGATCACTGATCTAACTTCTCAGAGCAGTATAATACAGTACAATATGAGAAATGTAAACTCTCTACTCCCATCCTTAAAAGTTGATGACATTTATACTCATTCATATTTCCTTCTCATTTTATAACAAAAGGTGTGCACCCTCCAGTCATATTCTGAATCCTATGATTTCTTTCTTTTTATTTTTTTAAATTGGGGAATTGGAGGAGGGGAACAGACAAATTGCTGTCCTTTTGTTCTTCAGTCTAGTTGTGGAAGACATCGCTTCACTGGCTGGTGTTGATATTATCATTGTGCTCTTCCCAGGTGAGGCAGTCGCTCACCGGCCATTGGACAGCCGCTCACAGTTGCTCACAGCAGCTCACGTCAGCTCTCGGCCACTCATGCTGGCTGCCAGCCATTCATGGTAGCTTACGGCAGCCCACTACAGCAAGGGCTGCAGCCTATGTCGTCACCGGCAACTCATGTCAGCCCAGCTCCAGGTCAAGCTGTTGTTCAGCATCTTAGCTGTAGAGGATGCAGCGTCACTGGACCTCATGTGGGATCTGAACCAGGGCCCTACTGCTCAGACCTGGTGCCCCCAAGCCAACTCTTAACCAACGCGCCACTCGGCCGGCCCGAAACCTATGACTTCCTAACTTTTGCCTGGTACACCGGCTACCACCCTCTTCTATATTTTCAACTTTTCCTCCTGAGCATATAATCATATGAAGTGATTCACATCTTTAAACAAAGATGCAAACTTGATCTTACTCTCCACTTGTTACTGTTTTGGATCTCCTCATCTGGTCTGAGCCAACCCTCTAACAGAGCAGGTATGTTCTGTTTCTCCATTCCCACATCTCATAATAATTCCTCAAATGATAGTAATAAGGCTTCCAACTCAACCATGCTACTGAAACAACTCCTCTAAAGTTACCACTGTCAGATGCAATGGATGCTCTTTGGACCCCTCTTAGGTACTTGAATGTAATAATGTCAGAGCAATCAGATTGTCATGTTGTGATTTTCTCTCCTGACACACTGAAATCATTCTCTCTAGTAATTGCATGTCTCAGAGGAGTGATCTGATATCCCTAATGAAATCTCATTAATGAAGATCAGAAGATCAAATGCTAATTACTGGGTTAGATATCAAAATGTAGAATCTAGCTTAAAAAAAGAACCACCCCACAAAAACCTCTTTGTGGCATTTAAAACCACTGACTGCCTTCATCTTTTAACTCTCTCCTCAACTGGCTTTGGTGACACCACTCTCCCAGACCCAGACTCTTCTCTTTCCTCTTTAGAAATTTCTTCTCGGTTCCCTCTTTAGGCATGTGTGTGCATGCATTTGAAATTTATTGAGTCCCTACTAAGTGCCAGACACCATAATAGTTCACACACATTATCTCATTTAATCCTGAAACAACTTTATAGGTAGGTATTTTTAATCCCCATTTTATATGAGGAACATAAAACTCAGAGAGGTTTAATAACTGAGTAACAGATTCACAGCCAGAGTTATCGGTCTTCAGAGGTCAAGCTGTTACCACTGATGTTACAGAACTTAATCATGGTTAAAGTTTAACATGCCTGAGGGCGCTGTCCACAGTTCTCTTACTTTCCTCAGGGAGTATCATTCCCAGCCCGGATTCAATCACTATTTTATGCTAATACATGTGAAGTCACTTTGTGCATTGTTATTCCACATAAATCACTGCCCCTGAGCATACCTAAATCCATGTCCCACAGGCTTCTCAGCCTCAACTTGGTCAAAGTCTTTTGATTGTTGAAAGAACACTTAATATGAGATTTACCCTCAATAAATTTATTTTTTAAATTTTTTATTGGGGAATTAGAGGATGGGAACAGCGCTGGGGAATTGAGGGAAGGGGAACAGACAAGTTGCTGTCCTCTTGTTCTTCAGTCTAGTTGTGGAGGACATTGCTTCACTGGCCCAAGTTGGCACCATCATTGTGCTTTTCCCGGGTGAGGCAGATCAGTCGCCGGCTTCTGGATGACCGCTCACGCTGGCTGCGGGCCGCTCACGCTGGCTGCTGGCTACTCACTGTAGCCCATGACAACCCACTGCAGCAGGGGCTGCAGCCTACGCCGTCGGCGACAATTCATGGCATCCCAGCTCCAGGTTGAGCTGTTGTTCAGCATCTTAGCTGTAGAGGGCAGTGTCACAGGTCCTCATATGNGCGACAATTCATGGCATCCCAGCTCCAGGTTGAGCTGTTGTTCAGCATCTTAGCTGTAGAGGGCAGTGTCACAGGTCCTCATATGTGGGATCCGAACCGGGTCCCTCTGGCATCCCAAGCCAGCTCTTAAGCAATGCGCCACTCGGCCAGCCCCTCAATAAAATTTTAATTTTATGTTATTTGTCAACTATATCTCAATAAAACTGGGGGGAAAGAGAAATTCCATATATATGTGTATACATGTATCTATCTATCTATCTATCTATCTATCTGTGTGTGTGTGTGTGTGTGTGTGTGTGTGTGTGTGTGTGTGTGTGTATTTCCTTTTTTCTGGCACCTACTGCAGGTACATAGTAGATAGTCAATAAATATTTATTTATTTAATTTTTAAAAAAGATTTTATTGGGGAATTGGGGGGATGGGAACAGTGCTGGGGAATTGGGGGAAGGAGAACAGACAAGTTGCTGTTGTTTTTTTGTTCTTCAGTCTAGTTGTGGAGGACGTTGCTTCACTGGCCCAAGCTGACACCATCATCGCGCTCTTCCTGGGCGAGGCAGATCAGTTGCCGGCCTCTGGACAGCCGCTCACCGCAGCTGCTGGCCGCTCACGCTGGCTGCCGGCTACACAAGGAATGCTCTTTCTTGCTATGTTTCAACCTACATGAAAGGACAATTTCCATTTCGAGACTCAATAGAAAATGCCTTGAACACTTGCATTTTTCCCCCTACCATAGGATGGCTTTTGATGACACTGTTCACCAAAAAACTGCCTAGCAACATCAGTTCCCTCAGTTCATTTGAACCCAAATTTCCCCAAGAATGTCTCCTTGTAAATTTTTATTTATTTAATTTTAATTTTTAATTTTTTTAAAAAAGATTTTTATTGGGGAATTGGAGGATGGGAACAGACAAGTTGCTGTCCTTTTGTTCTTCAGTCTAGTCGTGGAGGACGTTGCTTCACTGGCCCAGGTTGGCACCAACATTGAGCTCTTCCCGGGCGAGGCAGATCAGTCGTGGGCTTCTGGACGGCCGCTCACGGCTGCTGCTGGCTACACACGGTAGTCCATGACAACCCACTGCAGCAGGGGCTGCAGCCTATGCCTTTGCCAGTGACTCACGGTAGCTCAGCTCCAGATTGAACTGTTGTTCAGCATCTTAGCTGTGGAGGACAGTGTCACTGGCCCTCATATGTGGGATCCAAACTGGGGCCCTCTGGAGTCCCAAGCCAGCTCTTAACCAATGTGCCACCTCAGCCGGCCCTTAGTTTTTAATTTTTAAAAAATTGTTCTTTCTCCCCCCTCCCCTCTCCTCCTACCTTCCCCCTTCCCTTCCTCTTTCCTTTCCCCCCCCTTTCCCCCCACCTCTGAGCCATTGTTCTCAGTCTAGTTGTGAAGGATGCCACTCACTGGCTCATGTTGGTGTTATGATCATTGCACTCTACCCGGCTGAGGCAGTCAGTTGCCAGCCATTGGCTGACCTCTCATGGCAGCTCTCACGGGCTGTCGGCTACTCATTCTGGCTTCCAGCAGCTCGCAGCAGCCCACAGCACAGCACAGCTCCAGGTTGAACCATTGTTCACAATCTTAGCTGTAGAGGACGCACTTACTGGCCCTTGTGGGAATCAAACCAGCAGCTCTGTTGTTCAGAGCTCGGGCTCTTACCAAAAGAGCTATTTGGGCTGCCCTGTAAATTTTTTATTTGAATACCCACTTAAGTGGGAATTCTGTACCAATTCTGAAATTCCTTTGACACATTCTTTGACAGCTATCTCTAGTCACTTGGTCCTTTAACCCTCCGTTGAGCACAACTGATCTCACAGATTCATTGCGCACAACGATGCCGCTATGAAATACATCTTTACTGTACTACGTCACAAATACAACTGGCGATAGGTTACAGTAGAGGGAGAAGAGACGGAAGTGATGAGTCATGATACTTAAATTAACTGTTAGATATTTGAAAATTTGTGTGCAATGAATCTGTGAGATCAGTTGTGCCCGACAGAGGGTTAAAGTAATCCCTCCTTAGGGGTCTGCCTTAGCTTTCTCTTTGTGAATGACCCAGCTCTTCTACTAGAGTTTCACCCTCACCTAATCCCATTTCACTGGTCATATAACCATCTCCTTCTGGCTGACTTCTTATTGTGTCCTTTCTTCTCTCCATTTTCACAAGTGGTGGTCACCAGTCTAGGGGAGACCTCTAATACTGATGGTAATATGGAATCATTTGCCTTCAAGCCCCTGGGGAAATGAGGAGTTTTCTTTCTGGTTATGAGGGTGATTGAGAGTTCATTTCCTAATGACTCAACTTCCTCTTTGTGATGTGAGAGGGGTGGAAACAAAGGCAAAGACCTTGACCTCTAAATACCCTCTTGGACTTTAGTAAGATGTGTTTACAAAGGAACTATTTTAGAACATCAAACCAAGCTAAACAAAATCCTGGGGCCAAAGTGATATTTTTCCTTATTCACTCATCTAGAAAAGTGCTGCTGGTGGTGGGGATGGCCAAAATGACCATCGTCAACATTAAGAATATGTGATTTCTCGAAGTCCATATTTCTGGTTAGCCCAATTTGGACTGCTTTAACATGCACATGCTCTTACTGCTGTGCATTTAGAACTCTCAGGTCTCTGGAACAAATGTGATGATCTCCTAAACCCTCATTAGCTTGCTTAATAATATTAGGAAACTTGGGCACTGGAGCCCTCCAAGCTTCAACCATAGGAAGACTGGTGTAGAGAGATGCTTTCCTAGGGGTCATTTCTCTGGGAGTGCTTATCTGAGTCATATGGAAACCATTTGGCTAAGTGAATTTATTGTCATGAGATAATAACACTGTATATTTACATAAAGTTTTAAAGGGCTAGCTTTTTGGGGGAAAAAACTCAGCTTTAATAATCAGCTATTTTTTACTTATTTCAGTATGAGGTAGATATTTTAGATCAAATTAAAAGTGATCATTTTCCTTTTTAAATGCATTCTGCCCCTCAATATTGTTGCTTTTTTTTCCTTTTTTTTTCTGGCATTTCACAAGCAAGGCCTCAAAAAGTTTTACCCCCAATCCTTCAAGTGTTCCTCCTTAGGAAAATATCTACTTAAAGGCAGAAGATGTTCTGTTTGTCCCCAAAGGGAGATGAGACTATTAATATTGTTGCTTTTTAAAAGTGCATCTGACTACCCTTATGTAATTCAAATAGTAGGATCATGATTATACAAATGTTAAGAAAAAGTAAGTATCTTTCCGATCTCATGAGAAATTTTCCACCCAACGTGATTTTGGCAGAAAAATTTCATTTTGTATAGTGACTTATTTTAGACAGCCTAGAAACATCCTAGATTACTTGATGTACTATCAGTTATTAAGCACAGAACATATGCCCTGCTAAGTATATATACTAAGCACTTTACATGTGATATATCTCATTAAACCTTTAAATTGTAAATAGTGTAATTATTCTTTTATTTTACAGATAAAGAAACTCAAATCCAGAGGAACTAAATAACCTGCCCAAGGCAAGATGGGTATTAAGCAGCAAATTAGGACCTTAACTCAGATCTGTCCAATGCCAAGTACATAGTCAGCAAGCTATGTACAGTATAGATAACTGTGTTTATTTTATTTTTTGACTCAAAAGTTCCAGGGAGTTAAACCCTAAATTGTGAAATCATTCCTCAAATTGTACTTCGATAAAGTCAAAAACAAAGCTTTAAACTTCTAATCCTTTTAAAAACAACTTACTGGGCCGGCCGAGTGGCGCGATGGTTAAGAACTGGCTTGGGATGCCAGAGGGCCCCGGTTCGGATCCCACATATGAGGGCCAGTGACACTGCTCTCCACAGCTAAGATGCTGAACAACAGCTCGACCTAGAGCTGGGCTGCCAAGAGGCGACGGCATAGGCTGCAGCCCCTGTGGCAGTGGGTTGCCATGGGCTACCTACCATATGTAGCCAGCAGCCAGCGTGAGCGGCCAGCAGCCGCAGTGAGCGGCCGTCCAGAAGCCGGCGACTGATCTGCCTCGCCAGGGAAGAGCGCAATGATGGTGCCAACTTGGGCCAGTGAAGCAGTGTCTTCCACAACTAGACTGAAGAACAAAACAAGAGCAACTTGTCTGTTCCCCTTCCCTCAATTCCCCAGCGCTGTTCCCATCCCCCCAATTCCCCAATAAAAATCTTTAAAAAAAACCAAAACAACTTACTATCCTGGAAAATTTGGTATTATAAACCAAATTCGGTATTATAAGAGATGATTTATGCTTAGTTGTCAAGGATAATGCTATTTGCATATTTAGGCAACTGTTACTCATGTCCAGGCCTATCCAAGAAAAATTTTGAAATTACAAGCCTTTTTGTTCAGTTTAGAGTCTGTGTATTCCTTTGGCTATCTTTTTGTATTCCGTAGATTCCAGGGGTTTTTATTTTTAGCTGGAATTCAGAAAATCCATCAACTTAACAATACCAATCAATTAAAACAAAATAAGGGGCCAACCGAGTGGTGCGTTGGTTAAGAGCTGGCTTGGGACGCCAGAGGGCCGCGGTTTGGATCCCACATATGAGGGCCAGTGACACTGCCCTCTACAGCTAAGATGCTGAACAACAGTTCAACCTGGAGCTGGGTTGCCGTGAGTCACCGGCGACGGCGTAGGCTGCAGGCCCTGCTGCAGTGGGTTGCCATGGGCTACCGTGTGTAGCCAGCAGCCAGCGTGAGCGGCCAGCAGCCTCCATGAGCAGCCGTCCAGAGGCCAGCGACTGATCTGCCTTGCCTAGAAAGAGCGCAATGATGGTGCCAGCTTGGACCAGTGAAGCAACATCCTCCACAACTAGACTGAAGAACAAAATGACAGCAACTTGTCTGTTACCCTTCTCCCAATTCCCCAGCGCTGTTCCCATCCCCCAATTCTGCAATAAAAATCTTAAATTAAAAAAAAAAAGGTACAAAAGCCACTGAAGGCATTCCCTTGTAGCCAAAATTGTTTCAGTTGTAGTTTATAGTAGTCTGAACTCTTCAGTTATCATGACAGATACCCAACTCAAATCAGCTTAAAGAAGAATATTAATTTTCAGGCTCATGCAGCTGGCAAGGATTCTGAAATGAAAGGTATTGCTGCAGGCTTTGGGCCCTGGAACTGGGGCTCAGTGCCATGAGGTTTCTCTTCATGGATGTCTATCTTTCATCTCTGCTGTCTCTACTAGGCTTCCTTCTGCAGCTTGGCACTCTCCACAAGATAAGAAAGGGGTCACTGGAAGCCTCTGCTACCTTCCCAGCTGCTTCTTGGGGATCTCTTTCCATTACTGTGTGCAGGTGCTGAGATTGGCCAGGCTTCTGCCCCCGGGTCCAGGGATGGGATCAAGCACAGTTACCTGTCAAAGAACAACGGGGCAAAATATGTTGGGCAGCAGGAAGCAAAAACAACCACAGTCCATTGTGTGCCCTGTGAGGTGTACCATGTTCCTCACCAGGCTAATTAATTTAGCCAATCAGATGTAATTCCTTTAGAACAGAGTCTTTGTTTTTCCAAATCATATTTGTATTAAAACTTTTATTATGGAAATTAAAAATACATACCCAGAGTAGAGGTCATTATAATTAATACAGAATTTCAGTGTGAAGATCAATGGTTTTGGAAAAATCAGGATATAGAACATGTCCATCACCCCCAGAAGTTCTCTTGGACACCTTTCCAGTGAATCCCTGACATTCTGATTTCTATCACTATAACTTAGTTTTGTTTATTTCAGAACTTCATGTAAATAGAATTATGTATTATGGCTTCTTTCATTCAACTTAATGCTGTTGATATTCATCCCAGTTATTGCTGTATTGATAGTTCATTACTTTTTTTAAATTTATGAGTAGTATTCCATTGTGTAGATATACAAAAATTTATCCATTCATCTGTTGATGGATATTTATGTTATTTTCAGTTTTTAGCTATTACAAATAAAACAGCTCTCAATACTGATATATAAGTCTTTTTGTGGCCATTTGTTCTCATTTTTCTTGAGTAAATAACTATAAGTGGAATTGCTAAGTCAATACATGCAGGTGTATGTTTTAATGTAAGAAACAGCCAAATAGGTTTTCAAAATTTTAATGCCATTTTATACTCCTATTCGCAACCAACTTCTAGTTGGTTCACTTTTGGCCAACATTTGGTATTATTAGTCTTTTTAATTTAGTCATTATAGTGTGTGTGAAGTGGTGTCTGATAGCAGTTTTAATTTGTATTTCCCAGAAGACTTTTGATTATTGTTTCATGTGCTTATTAGCCATTCATTTATATACTTTTGTGAAATACCTATTCAAGTATTGTATCCATTTTTAAATTGGGTTTTCTTTTTATTATTGCTATGTAGGAGATTTTTGTATATTCCAGCTATAGGTCCTTTGTCAAATACATGTGGAACAAATATTTTTTTCCCAGTATATGGATTGCATTTTCATTTTATTTAAGATATTTTTTATTAAAATATAGCTAACATACAATATTATATTAGTTTCAAGTTTACACCAGAGTTGTTCAACATTAATATACCTAAAGAAGTGATCACCATAAGTCCAGCAACCATCTGACACTGTATGTACCACACTCACAATATTATTGACTATATTCCCCATGCTGTACATTACATCCCCATGACTTATTTGTTTTATACGTGGAAATTTGGACCTCTTGTTCTTCTTCACCTTTCCTCCCCTTTTAATTTTTCCATTACAGTTGACATTCGATATTATTTTATATTAATTTCAGGTGTACAGCATGGTGGTTAGACATTTGTATAATTTAAGAAATGATCCTCCTTACTAGTTTAGTATCCACCTGGCACTATACATAGTTATTACAATATTATTGACTATATATATATACACCTTATACTATACCTTACATCCCTGTGACTACTTTGTAACAACCAATTTGTACTTCTTAATCCCTTCCCCTTTTTCACTGATCCCCAGTGTCCCCCACCCCAATCTGGCAGCCATCAATATCTCTGTATCTATGAAATTGCTTGTTTATATTGTTATTTAGATTCCACATATAAGTGAAATCACATTGCTTGTGTCCTTCTCTGTCTGATACTCCACTTAGCACAATACCCCCCAGTTCCATCCATGCCACCTCAGATGGCAAGAACCCATTCCCTTTCCTGACCGAGCAATACTTCATTGTATATATGTACCATCTCCTCTTTATCCATTCATCCATTGATGGGCAACCTAGACTGCCTCCACATGTTGGCCATTGTAAACAGTGCTGCAATGAACATATGGATGCATTTGTCCCCTAGATGTAGCATTTGGGTTTCTTTAGATAAATACCCTAAAGTGGGATTCCTGGGTCCTTCTTTGTCTCTTGTTATAGCCTTTATTTTAAAGTCTTGTTTGGTATAACTATTGCTGCACCAGCTTTTGTTTGTTTGTTTTTTTCATTTCCATTTTCATGAAATATCTTTTTCCATTCTTTTACTTTCTGTCTGTGTGTACCTTTCAATCTTGTAGGCAGCGTATGTAAGGGTAAGGGTCTTGTTTTCTTATCCATTCATCCCTCCTATGTCTTTGAGTGGAGCATTTAATCCATTTACATTGAAAGTAATTGTTGATAGATATGTAGCTATTGCCATTTTATTATTCATAATTTTGATCTTTTTAAAATTTCATCTTTAAAAAGTCCCTCCAAGATCCTTGTAATAGTGGTTTGGTGATGATTAACTCTAACATTTTCTTGTCTGGGAAGCTCTCTATCTGTCCTTCAATTCTAAATGATAGCTTTGCTTGGTAGGGTAATCTTGGTCCTAGGTCCTTGTTTTAAATCACATTGAATATTTTGTGCCAATCCCTTCTGACCAGCAAAATGTCTGTTGAGAAATTAGCTGACAATCTTATGGGACCTCCCTTAGAAGTTATTAGTTGCCTTTTTCTTTCTGCTTTTAGGATTCTCTCTTTGTCTTTAACTTTTGCCATCCTAATTATAATGCCTTGGTGTGGACTTGTTTGGGTTCATCTTGTTTGGAATGCTCTGCTTCCTGGACTTGTGTTGTGTGTCTATTTCCTTCACCAGGTTAAGAAAGTTTTCAGTCATTATTTTTAAAATATGTTCTCAAACTCTTGCTTTCTCTTTTCTCCTCCTGGTACCCTTATGATGCAAATGTTGTTATGCTTCATGTTGTTCCAGAGGTCTCCTAAACTATACTCATTTTTTTGGATTTTTTTACTTTTTTCTGTTTCGATTGGTGTATTCTGCTACCATGTCTTCCAAATTGCTGATTTGGTCCTCTGCTTCATCTAGTCTGCTGATAATGCCTTCATTCTTCATTTCATTATTGTATTTTTCACTTCTGAGTGGGTTTTTTTTTAATGGTTTCTATGTCCCTTTTAATGCTTGCTATCTCTTTGCTGAAGTTCTCACTAAGTGTTTTGAGTATCCTTATAACCACTGTTTTGAACTCTCTCAGTAGGTTGCATGCCTTCATTTCATTTAGTTTTTTGGATTTTTCTCCTGTTCCTTCATTTGGGATGCATTTCTTTGTTTCCTCATTTTGGCTGCCTCTCTCTGTTTGTTTCTATGTATTAGATAGATCTACTATGTCCCCCAGTCTTGGCCGGGTGGCTTTATGTAGTAGGTGCCCTATGGGGTCCAGTGGGCCCTGGTCACCTTTACCCGGTGTTCCAGGAGGGTCCCTTGTGTGGGTTCTGTGTGACCTCCTGTTATAGTTGAGAATTGGTTGCTAATGGCACATCAGTGAGTGGGATTAACCCTCAGACTGAATGGCTGTGGGGTTTTGCCACTTTCACAGCTTATAGGCTGCTGTGCAGGGGGCTTATCCCACTGAGTGGTATTCACCCAAGCATGCTCTGGTGCCTGTTGAGACTGCCCTTTGGGTGTGTCACTTGTGGGGCTAATTGGGCAGTGCTCTGCTGTGGTCTGAAGCCAATCTCCAAGTATGTTGGTTTTGAGGCTTCTTGTGATGGGCTCTGGTGCAGGCCCAGGTCACCCACTGCTTGTGACCAGCTGGGGACTACTTGGTAAGAGCTACAAAGTGATCTCTCATTGTTCAATGCCTCTGGTAACCCTGGAGGCATGTGGGAGAGGCCATGCTGTGAACCGAAGACATCTGGTATCAGTACCAGGTCTAGGGTAGCTCTGCAAAATGCTAGGACACCCTGAAACCTGCTGCCACCTGCTAGCTCCCTTAAGATTCAGCCACTGATTATGCCTCATGAGGTACACAAGTTGGGTTGAGACAGGGTCTCAGGGAGTCACTAGAGTGGGAAGAGTTGTGGTCACCAGTTAATACAAATTCTAGTTTGGTGCTAGTGCTGAGCCTGAAATTACTCAGCAAAAGTCTGTGAGCACACTGAGGGGAGTTGCTGCTGTGCCTGGGGTCCGTTGGACTCTGATAGCTTTCCAAGAAAGAGTGCAATGTGGGTGGGGCTGGCTGCTCTTGTAAAAAGTACCTCCAGCACTGGGGGAGTTGGGTGGGTAGGGGTCCCAGTGAGTCAGCAGGGTGGAGCTGTGGAGCTCACCAGACCAATCAGATTCAGATTTGGCCATGTGGGGGCAGGCTAACACAGGAAAAATTGTGCCTGCTTGCTGGCTTCACAGGAGAAGGACCTCCTCATAGGGAAATGCCAACTGTCCTCCAGCCCTCAACCCAAAGCAACACAACTCAGTCTGCCCCTTGTATGTCTCTGACATCCCCTGAATTACTGTCCCTCTGCTGGAGCCCAAGGTGAGTGCCGGGGATCAAGAGAGCCTGTTCAAAGACACCTGGGAACCCGATGCCTTCCATCCGACCCAGATGGTCAGAACCCCCATTGTTTTTCACAGCCAGATGTTGTGGGGGGCTCCTCTTCCCTGCACCAGTACTCTGGGATGGGGAGGTCGGTGTGGGGCTTGGGTCCTTCGCTCCTCTGTGGGGAACCTCTGTAGCCGAGATGTTCCTCCCAGTTATCAACTGCCACATGGAGGTTTGGAGTTAGCCAGTTCTATATCTCTGCTCCTCCTACCAATTTTGATGTGGCTTCTTCTTTATATCCTTAGTTATAAAACTTCTGTTCAGTCAGACTTCACATGGTTCTTTAGGTTGATTGTTCTATAATTTAGTTGTATTTTAATTTGTTCATGGAACATGCAGGCACAGTGTTTATCTACTCCACCATCTTGGATCTCCTGCATTTTCTACCAGAATGGAATATAAGTACCTTTGTACTAGTTAGATTAGATTATATGGTGTTCCTAAATAAATAACTCCAAGGTCTTGTTGGCTCATGACATCAAAAGTTTATTTCTCTCTTACATTATATGTTGGTGAGGTTCAGCTCTATGTCACTTTCTATTGAGTTTCACCCAAAAGTGGGTGTACTGTCATACATTTCTGCTGGTTACCACCCAGAGTTAGGGTCATACTCCACAAATTAGGGGATCAATTCTCCATAAGACGGTTCTTATTTCAGATACTGGACACACTTCTGGGGCCCAAGGCCACCCATACTTCTGACCAACTGGCTATAAATTCAGGGTTTTCCACAACTCTCGGTTTTGATAATTTGCTAGAATAACTTACAGTACTCAGGAAAGTGCTACATTTATGATTACAGTTCTACTATAAAGGGTACACATAAGGCAAGGTCTGGGAGGGGGTACAGTTTCCTGCCTTCTCCTTGTGGAGTCATTTCTTATCACCTTCCTGGTATTTCACTGTGTTCACCAACCAGGAAGCTCCACTGAGCTTCATTGTGCAGAGTTTTTACTGGAGTTTCGTTGTGTAGTCATGACTGATTAAATCCATGGCCACATGATTCAACTCAACATCCAGACTCCCTGCATTACCCAGAGGTTGGGCTGCCCAAAGTTCCAACCCTTTAATCACATAATTGATCTTTCTGGTAACCAGGTCCCAATCTGAAGCCTAGTAGGAGACCACCACAGTCTCATTATTAGCATAACAAAGATACTCTGGTCATCCAAGAAATTTCAAGTGTATTAGAAATCCTGTACCAGAAACCCTAGACAAAACCTAGACAAATTCTTTATTATAGCACACCTTCACTCTTGGATTGAAGCTGAGGGAGCAGCCCCTTTCTGGGACAGTGAGGGAGGGAAAGAATGATGGTGGAGCCTTGTGTTGACTCATGAAGCTTCAGCTTGCAAATAGAGTAATTTATTTCTATTCATGTATCCTTGGCTCACATAAGTTATGTGCCCAAGTCTAACATTACTGAGGTGGGGCGATATAATCCTCCTATAGAGAGGGGCGACAAATATTTTGAACAGACTATACAATAAACCACAACTTCCTTTACAGAAAGGTAAATCTATATCACTGAAATGAAATTTTGTTAGTTAGATAAATCTTTTCAACTCTACAAGTTTTTTTGGGGGTAGGAAATCAGAACTTACACTAAGTGCCAACAGTATGGCAATTGCTTTCTATATGCTGTACAATATAATTATCATACTGATTATATAAAGTGTGTATTATTATGACCATTTTACAGGTATGGAAACTGGGTCTCAAAGATAATATCATATAATTATTGATTGAGTCAGATGCAAATCCAGAACTGTCAGATTCTAAAGCCTTTTCTTGGGAGGTTATTAGATGCAGAATCTTAGGGACCCTTCTGCTACTCTCACCTGCTGAATCAGAATTGCAATTTAACAAGATTCCCAGATGATTAGTATATATGTTAACGTTTGGAATTAGATTACATAGAGATTTCAGAATTTATCTGAGGTTTTATGTCCTTCTACCCTGTGTTTTTCCTTGAATATGTTAAAATTACCTAAGAAAAAATATTTGTTTAGTTGCTGTATTCCACAAACACAGTCTCAGTTAAGCCTCATAACAATCCCATAGTGTCAATACTATCACCCCCACTCAGCAGGTAAGGAAATTGAGTCCTGGGGAGATCAGAATACTAATGTAGGAATTGGAAAAGATAAAAATAATCTCATTTAGGTGAAATTTAATTTTAAAATGGTTTAAAATATTGTTGCTTTTGACTTTCTTTTTAACTAATATTTAATAATCAAATAAAGCTGATAATGATAGTAATAAAGAAAATTGTAGCTATTTGTTGAGTGCTCACTATTTGCTAAGCACTATACTAAGTGCTTTACCTTATCTAAATATGCAAAACTATTATATAAATGGAATTGATTCTCTCTGACCATAACAAGTAGAAAATGTCTAAGTAGAAAAAGAGTGTAAATGAATCAGGAGGCTTCACTGGAATGAAATGACAAAGTTTTATTCAAGGGGCTTAAGATTTGCAAAACAGAAAACACTGCCAGGTAATACCCAGAGTGTTCCAAAGAAAAGAGAAAAGTTCAGAGTTCTTATAGCAAAAAGTACATTCTTGAGAAGAATCAGTCCTGCATTCTTAGCCTTTAGATTTGTTCAAGATGGTGATCTTCTAAATGGTGATCAAGATGGTCTGGATAATTGATGTCAGGTGACCTGGATAATGGATACCAGATGGTCTGGACATGTGAACATTCTTTCCAAACTTTTTCACAGAGTTATCTATAGGACTTACATATAGAGAGAGGTATTGATGCACAACCCAAAAGTTTAAGTCATAAGGCTAAAGTAAAATAAAATCTATTCCTCATGTTTCAGCCCATTCTGATTTAAGTCATTTTGTTAGTTTGGCTATGGTGACTCCATTTTGCTTCTTCACTTTTTCCTTAAAAGACAAATATGAGAGCATTTGACTTATCATGAACTAACAGCTTCAAAGAAAGGATAATAACTGTTGTTTTTTTTAAAGATTTTATTGGGGAATCGGGGAAGGGGAACAGACAAGTTGCTGTTCTTTGGTTCTTCAGTCTAGTTGTGGAGGATGTCGCTTCATTGGCCCATGTTGGTACTGTGATCATTGTGCTCTTCCTGGGTGAGGCAGATTGGTTGCTGACCCTTGGATGGCTGCTCACGGCAGCTCATGGCAGCTCACACCTGCTGCCGGCCACTCACGGTAGCTTAAGGCAGCCCACTGCAGCCCACGCTGTTGCCGGCCATTCATGGCAGCCCAGCTCTAGGCTGAGCTGTTGTTCACTATTTTAGCTGTAGAGGGTGCAGTGTCACTGGCCCATGTGGGATCCGAACCGGTGGCCCTGCTGCTCAGAGCTCGTGCTTACAGGCAAACTCTTAACCAACGAGCCACTTAGCCAGCCCAAAGGGATAATAACTGTTGATTAAGACCATCTAACCATGAGCCAGTTATTCTTGATCAGCTGTGGGGTACATTCTGAAGGACATATGAAACCATATAGGGGCACTTTTTGGTAGTCGCAATGAAGGAGGTACAGCTGGCATTTAGTGTTTTGAGACCTGAGATGCTAAATGTTCTGTCAAGTGTGGGATCCCAGCACAACCACATATCTTCCCTCTCCAAATGCCACTGGTGCTCCCCTTGAGCAACAGAGAACTTGCCACAATTTTTGTATTTATAAGGCATGTTTCAACCTTAAAGAGAACAATACTAATTAATTCCAACCCAAGGATTCAACACATTGGGCTACTAAATCATTCTGATAAACCCAGTAGCACACAGATATACTGAAAACCCAGGGGCTTTGAAGCAATCAGAAATTCTTTAATGGTCAGAGGGACTATCAGGATAAAGCCCCCCCACCCCCTTACCTGGAATTCCACTGCAGTTCACAGATGAGAGAAAAGTAGTAGTCTCTCCCTCTTTCTTCTGGGAAGAGGTGTGACTAGTTTGATTGAGCCTCTAATATTCACTGAGGCAGGTTTTTCTATTGGACGGGGTTACTGTGTCTACATTCACGCTTTCGCCATTAGTTCCTACTATAGGAGTTCCTGCCCCAGCCACAGGCTAAGGCAGAAGTCTCCTAGGAGATGGGCCTAGGCCAGAGGAAGGCCATAGGCTCTTGCTGGCTATTTTGTTGTTTGCTCTGGCACTAGGGAATGCGTTTTGAATTGGTCTTTCCTTGAGAGTCAATAGTTCCATCTACCCTTGGATTTGTAGGTGGGGAAAGCAGTCGGAAGCTCCACTCTACCCTCAGGCCTAAGCCTTTCTCCAGTCCCACTTTTAACAGAATTTATGTTATGAGCTTGTTCAGTTTATTAATTAACAAAGAGCCACTGTCTTTCCTTCTGTGTTCCTTCCCACTGTGCATATCGGTCAGCCTGCCCAAATGAACTGGAGAGAGAGAGGCTGGAGAGAGGAGGGTTCTGCCGAAAAGGGGGGGTTGGAGTGAGGAGAGCTGGAGAGAAGGGTCTGGAGAGAGAGGTCTAGAGAGGGGGGTCTGGAGAGAGAGGGGCCAGGGAGAGGGAAGTTCTGCAGAGAGGGGGAGCTTCAGAGAGGGGGGAGCTGGGGAGGGAGGGCCTGGAGAGAGGGGGTCTGGAGGGAGGAGAGGGGCTGAACCTTGAGCACATTCAGTAGGAGCATTAGCTGCCAGTGTAAGCACAGTGCTTACACTGTGCTGAGTATTTTATTTACATTGTTTTCCTTACTTAAAACAACTCTAAGAGACGGGCATTATTTCTGAAGTGGAAGCAGAAGCTTTCAGACATTAGTAACTTGTCCACAGCTGCTTAATTAGTAGGTATTAGAGTTGGAATTAAAATAGTTTTCTGGACTCCAGAGATTATACTGTAAACATTTTTAAAGACAGAGCAATTTCTTTCATCTTTTATGATAGAGATTTATCAACAAAGCACTTTTTTTCTTTTTTCTTTTTTTTTAGTTTATGAGTAGATTCAAAGCTGTTTTCTGATAAATAAATCCATGTGATTCTGGTAGCTTCCCTGAGAAAGTAGGATACGCTCTGTCTCTGGCAAGACTATAAATCAAGTTCCTAAATTTTCCCAACACTTTCAACTGTACCATCTGCATGTCTGAAATCAAAGCATATGTCTTTTCCTCCTCTCACCAACACAAAAGACTGGCGTTTTAGCCATTTGTCACTATGAATTGATTACAATTCAGCACTTGCCAGAAGTTTTCTTGTGACATCTGATAAGAGAGACAGAGAAAGAAAGAATGTGAAACAAGATTTGTGGGAATTAAGTTTATTTGTTCTTCCAGGGTCTCTAAGTTATTTGACTGTATTATATTTGGCGATTAGAAAATAATATGTGTGTGTGTGTGTGTGTGTGTGTGTGTGTGTTTGTGCACGCGTGTGTGTGTGTGTTCATAGTTCCCTTAGAAATAGCTTTGTAAGAGTAACAAAACAATACTGTTAGGCTAATCTGTCACTGTATAAATTTCTAAGGCTGCTTTAATTAAACTTGAAAGAATGACAAGTGTGCCTTTCTTTTCCCACTGTTTAGGTTCTGTTTCATAAAATTGGATGTTTGATGGACTTTCTTTTCAGATACAGAAGGCGGGTTCTTCAGTCAAGGCATATCAATGTCTGGTCTTTCATACTCATTAGAATAATTACCCACTATATTATTCAGTGTATTTATATAAACATCCGTGTGAGAAATCCCTATGGGAGCCAGTTCACCTTTATGGGAGAACTTATGTGCCCTTTTCTATTTGGAGGTGAGATCTCTTATTAAATGTTATTGCTTTATTGTTTTGGTTACCAGAAAACGAATGGTCAAATGAGTGCTCACTTGCACTGCTTAATTCATTCCAGATGCTAAGTACACATATTGTTTTTCAAAATATTACATTTAAAAATTTAATTGTCACCTTGTGTTTTAATATTTTGTGAATTATCTAAAACACCTCCTCCCACTTAATTTTTTTTATACATAGAATTATCCCGTGATTATTTGCTAACTGCCAATGGCAAAAGTACCTTTAAAAAATGGATGGATCTGACTTTCACCATGCCAATACAGTGATTAATTTTAAAATTATTGATAGTAAGACAATCACACATTATGTCCCTCCTGATATATGCAACGTGATGCACTTCTTGCCACTTTCCAAAATGTTAACCTGAATGTAATTAAATCTTTAGTTCTTACTTCCAGTTCCTGGAAATACAGAGAAACAAGTTAAACAACATCAAAGTCAAATTTAGAAATTGGGAGATTGTATAATACAACCCGCCAGATCTCTTAAAAAACTAAATTTCATGAAAATAATTGAAGAGGTGGAGTCTGTTCTAGATTAAAATAGATAGGAGGAGGTACAGAAACTAGATCAATAGTCATTACCAGTGGGCATGTAAAGTAGTCCAGCCATTTTGGAAAATACTTAACAAGTTAAATGTAAATTTACTATATGATTCAGCAATTCTATTGCTAGGTATCTACCCAAGAGAAAATACATGTCCATACAAGGACTTATACATGGATGTTCATAGAAGCATTATTTATAATGGCTCTAAACTAGAAACAATCAAAATATCCATCACCTGGTGGATGGATAAACAAAATATGATCTATCCATACAATGGAATATTACCCAGCCATTAAAAGAAACAAACTACTGATACATGTTACAACATGGATGAAAATCAAAAACATTATGAGCTCAGGATGGTGAACACACAATATGATATATAGATGATATATTACAGAATTATACACCTGAAAACCATGTAACTTTATTAACCATTGTCACCCCAATAAACTTTAATAAAAAGAAAAACAATATTGTGTTAAGGAAAAGAAGCCAGATGCAAATGACCACATATTGTATGTATTCCACTGATATGAAATATCCAGAAGAGGCAAATCTATAGAGATAGTAAGTAAATTTGCAATTCTAAGGGGCTGAAGGTAGTAGAAACGTAGATTTACTACAAATATCATGGGGAATCTTTTTGGGGTAAAAAAAAGTTTGAAAACTGGATTATGGTGATAGTTGCACAGCTTTGTAATTTTACTAAAAATCATTGAATTGTACACTAAAATAATTGAATTTTATAGTATGTAAATTATACCTCAGTGAAACTGATTTCGAAAAGAATGTGGCAGAAGCAATGTTGTATAAGCTTCTAGACTTTAAGAGGCCTTGAAGCTTTCACCTTGCACCTACTGAATCCTGCCCTGAGACTCGTGGAGGAAAACTGAGACATCCAGCCAATAGCCAGCACCAACCACTGCAACTTGAGCAAGTCCATCTTGGACCTCCTAGCCCAACTGACCTTCTACATGACTGCAGCCCCAGGAGATAGCCCAGGTGAGTCAAGCAGAGGAAATACCCAATCGATCCACAAAATATTGAGAAGTAATAAGTTGTTTTATGCTACTAAAATTTATATATAGTTAAAGAAAAACATGTATTGGTGATGTGATATGGCAAAAAGTAAATAATTATATTTAAATGGTGGGTATATGGCTATTTATAGTGCTATTTCTATTTTCTGTGTGCTTGAAAGTTTTTAAATGAAAAGTTAAAATAGGCACAGAGGAGAAAAATACCTAGAAAGAAATATAGATGTTTGGGGTAGTTTTAAATCCTTCCTTAAATTTATGTCTGTACTTCCTCCACCCATGCCATTCTTGGATATTTGAGATATATGGAAAGATAGAAACAGGACAGGACTTGGTTCATTTGGGGTTTATTTATTTATTCAACAGAAATTATTAGCATTTACTATGTGCTCAGCACTGATAAAGGTAATGGGGATTCAGTAGTGAATAAATTGGCCAAAATTCCTGCCCACTCAGAGTTTATATTCTAGTGCAGGAAGACAATAGTAAATAAACAAGTGAATAGTACATATGGATTATCAGATACTCAGGAGTGGATCCAAATTTATGAGGCCTGGAGTTTACATACATTTGAACATTCATTTAAAAAATGAAAACAGGGCCGGCCGAGTGGCGCGATGGTTAAGAACTGGCTTGGGACACCAGAGGGCCCCGGTTCGGATCCCACATATGAGGGCCAGTGACACTGCCCTCCACAGCTAAGATGCTGAACAACAGCTCAACCTGGAGCTGGGCTGCTGTGAGTAGCTGATGATGGCGTGAGCTGCAGCCCCTGTGGCCGTGGGTTGCCATGGGCTACCGTATGTAGCCAGCAGCCAGCAGTGAGCAGCCAGCAGCCACAGTGAGCAGCCGTCCAGAAGCCAGCGACTGATCTGCCTCACTCGGGAAGAGCGCAATGATGGTGCCAACTTGGGCCAGTGAAGCAACATCCTCCACAACTAGACTGAAGAACAAAATGACAGCAACTTGTCTGTTTCCCTTCCCCCAATTCCCCAGCACTGTTCCCATCCCCCCAATTCCCCAATAAAAATCTTTAAAAAATCAAAATGAAAACAATGGGCTGGCCTAGTGGCTCAATTGGTTAAGAGCTCGCTCAAGATTGCGAATTCTGAGCAACAGTGTCGCCGGTTCCATTCCTGGCCCGAGCTGAGCTGCCAACAGATGGCAGGATGACTCAGCTAAAAACAAACAAACAAAACAACAACAACAACAAAATTATCTTTTGTGGGTAAATTTTACAAAAATATATGATGTGTGAATACATTTCTAGGGCCTTTCCCAGGGCCATAAAGCGGCCCATGTCAGTAAGGGGCTCTGAGGCTGATGCTTCATTAGCTTTGTGGTAAATCTGCACAAGAGTCTTCTTTTGGATTTCCCCAGAAGAGGAACCAGGGTGAGGATTTGAGTGTCAGTGGTTGATATGGGAAATAATTTCAGGAAATATTGGTAGGGGATGGGAACGTAAGACAGTGAAGAAAATATAATAGGTCAGTGAATGTGCTTACTCCTTACCCAGGGAACTGGGAAACAGTCTCTAGAACATAAAGCTCAGTGTTAGCTCACTCGAAGGGCAAGGAGACTGTTATAGTTATCTGCACTATCTCCTGTCAGTCATGGGTTGAGGCTTTCTCCCAGGGAAATTTTTTCTGGGGCACTTCTGTCTTATGGTGGGCAGAGTAAGTACTAGCAGTTGGAAGTGGGACTGGGTGCACTGAAGTAATAAGAGAGGGACGATATGGGACATATGCATTGAGGGTATTGCTGCCTTCCGCCACTTGCACCACTCTGATCCATTCATGCCCTGTCCTAGGTTCATGGCATCTTGTCACCAATTCTTGTAGGTTGGTCAGTCAAAATTTCTAAAAATAGACTTACAACACAGTGGTTCGAATCTCATGCTACAGGTTCCTCTGCTGCGGTTGGTCCCCAAAGTGTAACTAATATTCACTGTCTTCCTCATCTGCCACTCATTCTAGATTCTTATCACCCTTGGCCCATCTTTCTGCTGGTCTAGGTTGGAAAACTCAGACCCTTTCCTGGAGGGGTCTGAGCCCTTAATTCCTGTGCTCTTTTTTTTTTTTAAAGATTTTTATTAAAGTATAGCTAACATACAATATTGTTAGTTTCAGGTGTACATCATAGTTACTCAACATTTATATACCTAAAGAAGTGATCACCATAAGTCCAGCAGCTATCTGACATCATACAATGCTATCACAATATTACTGACTATATTCTCCATGCTGTACATTTCATCCCTGTGACTTATTTGCTTTATACCTGAAAATTTGAACCTCTTATTCCCCTTCACCTTTTCCCCCCTTTTTAAAAGTTTTAATTGCAGTTGACAATCGATATTATTTTCTATTAATTTCAGGTGTACAACATAGTGGTTAGACATCTATATATTTGAAGAAGCGATCCCCCCAGCTAATCTAGTACCCAAATGTCACTATACATAGATATTACCATATTATTGACTATATTCCCTATGCTTTACATCCCCATGACTATTTTCTAACTACCAATTTGTGCTTCTTAATCCCTCACCCTTTTTCATTCTGTCCCCAACCCCTCCCATCTATCACCCCAGTAAATCTAGTAGCCATCTCACACTATACATAGTTATTACAATATATTGACTAACTCAAAGACAGTTGATGGGGGACCTTAGTTACATCTGCAAAAACCCTTTCTCTATGTGATGTAATATAATCACGGGAATAATTATCCCATGAGAGTCTTAAGCCACACACACACTCAAGGGGAGGGTATTGTACAGAGTGTGTACAATAGGGGACAGAAATCTTGGAGGATATCTTAGAATTCTTCCTATTACAGCATTTCTTCTCACTAATTACCCACACCAAGTTTCTGTCTATTCCATAAACACATTTGTGTTTAGAACTTGAGGAATTTCATACCAGACTTTCTTAAATGTTATCCTCCGGGCCCTTTGGGATAGGGCAGTATTGAACAGAATGGAGCAAGACTATTTGGGAAGGACCCCACAGTGAAGTGAGGAGGATCAAGATCAAGACAAGGAGCTCTGTACCTTGTGTTTAGGGTGGGACTGACAGCCAGAGCCAATGACACAGTCAGACATTTGGCTGTTTTATTAATTGCACAGATGAATAACTTTTCATTAGGTCTCCTCATTCAGAGTTGAATATGTTTCTAATCTTTTTAAGATCTTTGGAAAATTAAGTTTCTGAGTTATTTTATAAAAAGTTAAATTAATTTTTTTAAATGATGACTGGAAGAAGGAAGAGAAATTACTATAGAATTTTTAATGGGAAAAGTAATTTCAGTATTCTTTTGGGGAAGCACTTTTGAGCATAAGTTATGCAGAGTTCCCATGATTATTACTTCAAATATGAACCTGAGTTAAAAGAAGAAAGATTTGCTGATTTTTGTATTTGAGATTTGCATACCTGAGGCATGGGGAGTGTTCAATATATTATGCATTAGATTAACTTTTTTTTGTGATTCATTTTCTTACTTATTAATGTAATGAATACAATTTTTCAAAGTGTGGTTTAATAGTTTGAGTAATGAATGCAGTGGTAGTAAGAATGAGGCAGGCCTAGTCATCCTGGGTTAAGTGAGAACACCTTCATTTTCATAACTTAGAGTGCTATCCCATTTATAGAAAGATTGAACTAAATGCCATGCTTACTGTATTTGTCCAGAGAGCTTATCAGGATGGTTTGTTAAAGAGGAAACATTTTGGGCCGGCTGAGTGGTGCGTTAGTTAGGAGTTGGCTTGGGATGCCAGCTCTGAGCAGCAGAGTCCTGGCTCAGATCCCACATGAGGGCTGGTGATGCTGCGCCCTCTACAGCTAAGATGATGAACAACAGCTCGACCTAGAATTGGGGTGCCGTGAGTCACCAGTAACGGCATAGGCTGTAGTGGGGCTGGCTGGCAGCGGGTGTGAGCTGCCGTGAGCAGCTGTGAATGGCTGTCCAATGGCTGGTGAGCGACTGCCGCATTCAGGAACAGCACAATGATAATACCAACATGGACCAGTGAAGCGATGTCCTCCACAACTAGACTGAAGAACAGAAAGGACAGCAACTTGTCTCATCCCCTCCCCCAGTTCCCCAATAAAATCTTTAAAAAAAAAAGAAGAAACTTTTTAGGGCTGGCTGAGCAGTTCTGTTGGTTAAGAGCTCACTCAAGAGTGCAAGCCCTGAGCAACAGGGTCGGCAGTTCGATTTCTGGCCTGAGCTGAGCTGCCACTGGGCTTAACTAAAAAAAGAAAAACAAAAAAGGAAACATTTTGTGTTTGGCTGAAAGTAGCAAGTTAGAAAAAATTTTCAGAAAAAGACTATTATTTTCAAAGAGGGGATCAGCAGATGCGTGGTTCCCAAGGGCAGAAGGTTCGGAAGGGCAGATGGAATTGAATGAAGGTGGTGAAAAGGTACAAACTTCCAGTTATAAGATAAATAAGTACTAAGATGTAATGTACAACACTGCTATATGATATGTTTGAAAGTTATTAAGAGAATAGACCCTAAGAGTTCTCATCACAAGAAACAAAACCTTTTTTCTTTTTCTTTTTTTTTGGTACCTATATGAAATGATGTATGTTAACTAAATTTACTATGATAATTTCACAATATATATAAGTCAAACTATTATGCTGTACACCTTAAACTTATATAGTGATCTACGAAAATCTGACAATTAATTTCGCTAACTTGCCACCATGTGCTTACATTGGCAGCACTGTATAAACAGCTTGGTAAGGTTTCATAACCTTGGTATAGCACTGTCTCACAGCTGTGTTCATGTCGACATGTGGCGGTGTCTTGCTGAGTGACGTTCATTAATGCTGTTGATTGTTTTTGTGTGCTGTCATGAGAATGTCTGAACTTGAATCAGAACAATGAACAAACATTAAATTTCTTCTGAAACTTGGTAAGAGTGGAACTGAAATCAGGGACATGTTGGTCCAAGTTTATGGGGATAATGCCATGAAGAAAACGGCAGTGTACAAATGGATCAAATGTTTTTCTGAGGGAAGACAACGCATCATTGATGAAGAGAGATCAGGGCGGCCAGCAACAAAGAGAACTGACAAAAAACATTGCAAAAATTCATCAAATTGTGCATCAAAATCGTCAGCTGACTGTGAGAACCATAGCAGACCAAGTAAACGTTGATAGAGAAACAGGAAAACCTTAACTGAAAATCTTGGCACGAGACAGGTGTATGCAAAAATAGTCCAGAAGGAGCTCACTGATGAACAAAAGCAAAGGAGAGTCGAAGTTTGCCAAGACCTTTTGGAGAGGCAAGACAATGTTTTTGGTCCATTTTATTTATCACTGGTGATGAAACATGGGTGTACCAATACGACCCTGAAACAAAGTGTCAAAGTGCACAATGGAAGTCAGCCAATTCTCCACGACCAAAAAAATTCTGTCAGTTCAAATCCAGAGTCAAAACGATGTTGCTAATCTTTTTTGATATCAGAGGGAGTATTCATTATGAATTTGTACCAACTGGACAAACAGTTAACCAAGTTTACTATTTGGAAATGCTGAAAAGGCTGCGTGAAAAATTTAGACGAAAACGACCTGAGCTTTTTGCCAACAATTCATGGCTCTTGCATCATGACAATACACCAGTTCACACGGCACTGTCTGTGAGGGAGTTTTTAGCCAATAAACAAATAAGTGTGTTGGAACACTCTCCCTACTCACCTGATCTGGCCCCCAATGACTTCTTTCTTTACCCGAAGATAAAGGAAATATTGAAAGGAAGACATTTTGATGACATTCAGGACATCAAAGGTAATATGATGACAGTGCTGATGGCCATTCCAGAAAAAGAGTTCCAAAATTGTTTTGAAGGGTGGACTAGACACTGGTGTCAGTACAAAGCTTCCCAAATGGGAGTACTTTGAAGGTGACGGTAGCGATATTCAGCAATGAGGAATGAAGCACTTTTTCTAGGATGAGTTCACGAATGTAATTGTCAGACTTCATATGTCAATTATATCTTAAAACTGGGGGTTAAAAAAAGGAACCAGATAACATGATCTCTAAAGGATCCTCCTCTAAAACTCTCAAGAATTGGTTTGTCTATTGCATACTCATGACATGTTGCTCAGTATGTTTCTTGATTAATCTTCTATTTAACACATGAAATTCATGAGTTACTTGATTTATCATTTATTTTTCTTATGCTCATTATCTGTCATATAATGTTCTCATAGCAGTAGCATGCTCTAGACCAGTTGTATCTTATTACTTTTTTGTTTTGACATTTTAGGCTTTTCAGGGATTTCTTTCTTTCTTTCTTTCTTTCTTTCTTTCTTTCTTTCTTTCTTTCTTTTTTAAGGATTTTATTTTATTAGGGGAGGGAAATGCATTGGAGAATTGGGGAAGGGGAACAGACAAGTTGCTGTCCTTTTGTTCTTCAGTCTAGTTGTGGAGGACGTCACTTTACTGGCCCAAGTTGGTATTGTGATCATTGCGCTTTTCCCTGCTGAGGCAGATGGGTCGCTGGCCATTGGACAGCAGCTCACACCTGCTGCTGGCCGCTCACGTTGACTGCCGGCTACTCACGGTAGTCCCACTGCAGCCTATGCCATTGCCAACGACTCACGGCAGCCCAGCTCCAGGTAGAGCTGTTGTTCATCATCTTAGCTGTAGAGGGTGCAGTGTCACTGGCCATGTTGGATCCGAATCAGCAGCCCTGCTGCTTAGAGCTCACGGTCTCAAGCCAACTCTTAACCAATGAGCCACTCCGCCGGCCCAGGGAATAATTTCTTAATTTATAGTTCAAGAAATAAAGCCTGTACAATATAAATATAGAGAATTAGCATCATAATGATTTTCTGTCCTTTTTTTTCATTTTGTGTGGAATTACCATATTCCCCCATGTATAAGACGCACCGTTTTTAGACCCCAAATTTTTTTAAAAAGTGTGCATCTTATACATGGGGAAATACGGTAACTCTTGGGTCATGATAGGTATCAGAAAATTAAGCTCAAGTTAGCAGATGGTTAGTGAATTTTTGTTTTTCAGACAGTCTGGTTAATTCAATTTCAGCTTCTACATCACTTTTAACAGTGTACACATTCTAAAAATTCTAGCTCTAGCTATAGTAATTCTAGTTTTGTGAGTTAGGCTCCAAAATTTGATTTTTATTAAGATTGATTTCTTAGATTCCTGGAATAATTTTTTAACAATCAGGATTTGTTATGCCATCTAAAAGCATTCTACCATTTAAAAAAACTACACTCAGGTGTAAGAGAAAAAATATGATAGAGGCAACCTCATTGTAAAATTCTAATCAGCATCCCTAACCTTTTGTCAAGGTCTCTCTACATATTTGTTATGAAAAGGTATCCTTAGCAACCAAGATCACTGGCTTGTTATATAAAAGAGACCCCAGACCATTTTTCTAACATCTAAAGACTCAACTGCTTGACACTGGATTTGCTTTTCCTTCCCAGTGATAATAAGCACACAGATGGTAAGACATGACAGCAAGAGCACACAGGCCAAAGCCTTTGAATAAAAAGCAGAATGTGCTTTCGGCCAGGTACACAGTGGCTTCCCCTTCTCCGCACTCTCTTCTTGTCTTTCAACAGAGTCTCTTCTAGCAAGGCTGCCTCACAAAAGGAAACCTGGTATTTCATTATAGCAGTAGGGACAACTAAGGGAAAATAAAATGCTCACAGGACATTTTAAAAATCAAAATGAAAATATTCATATGGCGTTCCACTTGAAAGCAAAATATGCGTTCTTAAAAATTGTCATTATTGAAGAAAGAATAATAATGAAAAAGAATGATGAGCCTCTAGGAGGAGCATATTTGAGCATGCTTGAGAAGTAGTAACATGGAGGCTTTCTGATTTTTATTCAGAAATTGGTGATTTCTTAAGTCAAAGGGAGCTCCCCTGCTTCTATGGTGGTTCTTTTTTCATAAATTAGGTTGGGAAAATTTTCAGAGAGATGCTATTATTTTCAAAATTCCTTTGAGGTACTAAACGTCCTTCCCCTTTTCTACTGAAGGAAACTGAAGCAAATGTCTCAATTTGAGGCCACAACAAAAGCATGACTGTAAGCAGCTTTGACACTAGTTAATTCCCAACAGGTCTGAGCTACCTAGTAATTTTGTGAATAAGAAAAGTGGGAGATAAACAATGATAAACAAACAAAAACCCTTCCTTCTTTGACCCTCATGGTTTGGTAGCCATTTTCCACCTCTGTTTTTGGTTCTCTTTAGCTTCTGTTTAACTACAGAAATGTTTCCTAGAATTGGTCATTCATACTTATACCAGTAACCGGTGCTGACAAGATTTTTTTTCAGCTTTTCTTGGCAGACAGGCGAAATTTATAATTCAGGCAATGCTTTGAGTTTTTGTCCAACCACTTTCTAGGTGGAATAAGGACAAGCAGCTTGGGAATCTCATTCTGAACAAGGTTATTGGAAAGTGGGAGACCCTCTGATGGCAGTGTTGTTTGCGCCCATGGTTTTGGTTTTTAAACCTAGACACGATTTGCTGGATTTCTTTCTTATTAATGAGTTCCCCTTAAGGTACTAACTCCGGCAGTTCTATTATTTTTCTGTCTGAAATGACCACATTCACTCTTACATTAACCAAGTAAAAGGTTGTTACAAGTTACCTTTATGGTTTTTCTCCTGTGGAAATTACCCCTTAGAGAATGCCAAACTTCTTTTATCTGGAATAGAATGCATGCACTACCCAGAAGATAAAGTGTGTAAAGCAAAGAAGCTTAGCTGCAGACTTGCGATCCACCATCCAATGAAGGCTCCTGCAGGCTGCATCCCTCACCAATCAGCCCTTAAGGGCAAAGGGATTCAATTTCTTACAATGTTACTTTGCCTCACATCAAAAGAACATGAGCCTGGGCCGGCCGAGTGGCGCGATGGTTAAGAACTCGCTTGGGATGCCAGAGGGCCCCGGTTCGGATCCCACATATGAGGGCCAGTGACACTGCCCTCCACAGCTAAGATGCTGAACAACAGCTCAACCTGGAGCTGGGCTGCCATGAGTCGCCGGCGACGGCGTAGGCTGCACTCCCTGTGGCAGTGGGTTGCCATGGGCTACCGTGTGTAGCCAGCAGCCAGCGTGAGCGGCCAGCAGCCGCAGTGAGCGGCCAGCAGCCGCAGTGAGCGGCCGTCCAGAAGCCGGTGACTGATCTGCCTCGCCAGGGAAGAGCGCAATGATGGTGCCAACTTGGGCCAGTGAAGCAACGTCCTCCACAACTAGACTGAAGAACAAAACGACAGCATCTTGTCTGTTCCCCTTCCCCCAATTCCCCAGCACTGTTCCCATCCCCCCAATTCCCCAATAAAAAATCTTTAAAAAAAAAAAAAGAACATGAGCCTAAGTAAATGCACAGCACAAGAGCAAGTGCTCAGGTTTAATGTCAGCAAGCCCTTAACAGCCAAGTCAACCTGGAAAAAAATATTCTGATTTTCTCTCTTTCCTAACTATATTTAGAGATAATCAAGTGTCTCCTTGTGGCTCAAGATAATAACTTTGGTAAATACATAAATGTTATGTATTCCCATTTCATTTTTGTGTTCTCTTTTGTGTCTCATCGAGGGTTTCTGTGAAATGGTGCACTTCAGATTGCTGCTGTCAATTTCAGATTTTGCCTCCTTTTACTTCTGTAGCAGCTGGAAAAGAAAGTGTAATTTAAATAATTGAGGTATTTATTTAAAGTGAAAGATATGAAGACTGAGGTTTCTGCTCACCAATATAAATTGTTTCTGACATCAGTTGGCTTTATGACAGATGGTTCCTATTTGCAAGATGGATTGTAATCTGTGAATCAAACGATTTACTGTAATAACGTAGAAGTAATTTCAGGATTGACAACCCAGAAAGACAAGGGCTGTGGTTTCAGCAGCGAGAAAGAGTTCTTCAAAAGGGTCAGTAGGTGGCGGTGCTGCACCGTAAGTGATGGGAAGCCACCCGCCCTCTACACGTCGAAGGCTGAAAATGCCTCTGTGGAGAGAATTTTGATCATTGATGTTTGTGCCCAGGAGCAATTAGGGTGGCCCAAGCAGATGTAATTTATATATAACATATACTGGTAACCAAATTTTCTGTTAAGCTTTTGTTGAGGCTGTGAATGATTAAGTCAACAAACCGTTGTCTGTGTAAAGGCCATCATGGCTTAAAAAAAAAATTGAAAAGGAGCTGAAAGGCAAAATTTAGAATTTGTCGAGATTATTAGTAAAATTTCTTTTTTCATTAATTTATGTTTTCCGTTGGGTGACTAAAATTTTCCTGAGACTGAAGAGTTTTGAAGAGTGAATGGGAAAGTCAAGAACTGGCGGCCGGAGTGGCATCAGGTGGCAGGAGCCATGGGTTCTGAATAAGGGGCTGGAAGGTCACTGTGGGAGGCACCTATTTGCTGGGCCTGTTCTCAGCTCCAGTATGAGAGATTTGGATTGGAGACTGCTGAGGTCCGTTCTAATTCTAACAATCAATGATTATCTGATTGTAAGCGGTTGAAAAGTATAGGAGCTCCTGAAAGCCATTTAATTTTATTCCAGTTTACTGTTAAGGCATATGAATGTTCGTAATATGGTATATATATGAATAATGCTCTTGTTTAGTGTCAGAAGTAATGTCTATTCTTGGAATTCCAAGATACAGAATGAAAACTTTGAAGTTTTAGTTAAAGAGATAATGGAATTGTCTATTATGATATTATCTTAGTGCTTTATCTTTGCTATGAATGTTTTCAAAACCAGTGGCCTTCTATTTGCTACATATAAAATCACATTAGAAAGTCAGACAGAGAAAGACAAATGCTGTAGGTTCTCACCATATGTGGAATCTGAAAAAGATGAACTCAAAGAAATAGAGTAGAGTGGTGGTTTCCAGGGGTTGGGGGAAATGGGAAAATGCTGGTAAAAAGGTATAAACTTCCAGTTATAAGATGAATTAAGTTATGGGATCTAATGTATAGCATGGTGATTATAGCTAATAATACAGTATTTAATACACTTGAAAGTTGTTAAGAGAGTAGATCTTAAAAATTATCACCACACACACAATAAAGGTAATTAATTATATGAGGGGATGGAAGTGTTAACAAACATTATTGACGTAATCATTTCAAAATACATACATGTATCAAATCATCATCTTGTACACTTTAAACTTACATGTTTTATGTCATTAATATCTCAATAAAGCTGAAAAATGAAAATTAGAATTTCTGAATCATAAATCTGACATTAAAGAATTATATGGGCTGGCCGAGTGGCGCGGTGGTTAAGAGCTGTCTTGGGACGCCAGTTCTGAGCAGAAGGGCCCCGGTTTGGATCCCACATGAGGGCCAGTGACACTGCCCTCTACAGCTAAAATGGTGAACAACATCTCGACCTGGAGCTGGGCTGCCTGAGTCACCAGTGATGGCATAGGCTGCAGCCCCTGCTGCAGTGGGCTGCAATAAGCTACCGTGTGTGGCCGGTAGCCAGCGTGAGCGGCCAGCAGCCAGTGTGAGCTGCCAAGAGCTGCTGTGAGCGGCCGTCCAGAGGCCGGCGACCAATCTGCCTCACCCGGGAAGAGCGCAATGATAATACCAACATGGGTCAGTGAAGCAACGTCCTCCATAACTAGACTGAAGAACAAAAGGACAGCAACTTGTCTGTTCCCCTCCCCCAATTCCCCAATAAAAAATCTTAAAAAAAAAGAATTATATACAATTTTCTCTTAGGAACATGATCTATTTTGCACATGTTATATATTGGGTTGTCGGAAAAGTCATGATGTATGTTTGCGACAGATGGCACTAGTTCATTTTTGGAAGTACTAGAGTCATTTATATCTATGTTATTGCTATGTCATTTGACAGCTGACAGTTCTAGCTTTATTCTAAAAAAAGATAAGTGATTTGGTTGAGATTTGGAGATTTTACAACAAGTTGAAGATGGAAGACCAAACTGTGTATTTTTGCCATATTTTACTGTTTTACTTCCATAAAGGGAAGAACGCGTGTCAAGCTTGTAAAAAGTTGCATAAAGCTTATGGTGACAATGCTTTACAAGAACGTCAGTGCCAAAGATGGTTCATGAAATTCCGTGCTGGTAATTTTGATCTCAGCGACGCTCCTTGGTCAGGGAGGCCCACCAAGGTTGATGACGACACAATAAAGCATTGATCAAGTCAAACCCATGTTACACAACACAAGAGATTGCAGAAACATCGAACACCCATCATTCAAGCATTCGCGACCACCTGAAGAAGCTGGGATATGTAAGCAAACTCGATATTTGGGTTCCACATAAACTCAAAGAAGTTCATTTGATGGCGCATATAAACATCTGCAATATGCTCATTAAACATGAGGAAAACGATCCTTTTTTGAAGTGACTGATAACTGGTGATGAGAAGTGGATTGTTCCCAACAACATGGTGCGCAAGCAGTCTTGGTCTCGACGTGATGATTCACCTCAAACGATATAGAAAGAAGACAGTCATCAGAGGAAGGTTATGCTTTCAGTGTGGTGGGATTTTGAAGGTGTCGTGTTTTTCAAGCTCCTACCAAGGAGCCAAACAATCAGCTTGAATGTGTACTGTCAGCAATTGGACAGTTTGAACAAATCCATCATCCAGATACGTCCAGAGCTTGTGAATTGTAAAGGAATTGCATTCCATTGCGACAACGCAAGACCACACACAAGTTTGATCACTCATCAAAAGTTATTGGATTTTGAATGGGATGTGTTGCCACACCCACCATACTCGCCTGACCTTGCGCCATCAGACTTTCACTTGTTTCACTCTCTTCAAAACTCCTTGTGTGGTGTGACGTTCAATTCAGATGAGGCTGTAAATCAGCACCTTGTTCAGTTTTTCTCAAATAAAGACAGGTCCTCCTATGAATGAGGAATTATGAAGCTCACTGAAAGATGGTAAAAGGTTATCGAACAAAACAGGCAATATATCATTGATTGATCTTTGTTCTTTATATAAATAAATGACCTTTGAAAAACATAGACAAAATACGTCATGACTTTTCTGACAACCCAATATATTCCCTTTGAATTAATGTATTAATTAATTTTCTTTTAAATAATTATTCATTTATTGAGGGACTCAATAATGGGCTGTACCTTCAAGGAGATTATATTTTACTGGTCAATTAATTGGACAAGCAATTACGAGAATGTGTGGTAAGTGATCTGAGTGGAGAAATAGATTTTCTGAGAGAACATAGCAATGGAGATGAAAATTACTATCTGTAGCAATTTCACAAGGAAAAAATGAATATTAGGTTAGATTGTACAGGGATATTTATAGAAAAATTAATCCTTTAACTAAGGAAACAGAAAAAAACATTGTGGGTCTATGTTAAATATTTTTTTCTTTATGAAACCTGAAAACATATGTAAAATTATTTTAACACTTTGCTCATAAACGCAATATAAAAGCTATAGAAATAAATACTAAAGGAATAATTTTCTTTTAGTTTTCAAGTCACATAAACAATTCTATCTGGAAAAGAACTTTAAACATCAGTAGTCTTTTCTAGTCTCTGTGAAAATTTTTTTCCCCCTGTTGCTCATATCCTGCCTTTAGGAGAATTATGAATCCCCAATTAGAACTGCATGGTTACCCAACGTTTGAAATTAAGATGCAACAATTTGCATTTGCAATATAGGGTATTTCAGGTTAATGGCAACTTTTGCTTATGCAAGAAATAAATACATTGAAATCTGTCCTTTATACTGTGAACAAAACAAAGAGAAAATACTCATAGAACTGGTGATTCATGGTTATTTTGTTTGGGTGAAAAACTATCTTTTGAGAAGGACAGTGGTTCAATGAATAAATGCCACAGTGCATGCAGTGACACAGCTATACTCATAGCTGAATGGAGGAGGAAAAAAGGTTTTTTTACAAGGCCAGTTTTTATTCAATTGAAACATTACGTTTATAAAACCCTAGTCATTGTTGATGAGTAATCTGATTTTAAGGATGATTCTTTGTTTGAGATACATATATTCTGACAACTAATTCCCCTTTCCACTTTCAAATAGAATGTTTGAGGTTTGATATTATTCTTTATTAATGTTTTCTGTACTGCAACTTGGGCTCCTTCTAAGTGCCACATACAATTCTAGCAACCAGAATGTATTGTAACCCTTTCTCCTTGGGACAATTTTCAGAGTGTTTATATGGAATCAGAGACTGATAGGGGTGGACATGACTTTAAAGACCATCTAACCCCTTATTTTACAGATGAAAGATTAATTCTTGAGTTTAGCTACATATATTATAGGTTGTGGAGCTACAACTAGAACTCAGAGAAGAGGAGAAAGTATGAAGGAATTTGTATGTATAAGAATTTACTGTAGTAGCCATGGAACACATCTTACTTAATTTTAGTCCTTAAGGCTAGAAAAGTAAAGGATACCAGTCTAAATCTGAGTTTGTTGGCTTTTCACTCTCACTCACTCATCTCATTTACTCATTAAAAAAATCTATTGAGATGCTATCTGTGCCAGGCACTGTGCTGAGGATACAAAGGTGTACAAACATAGGTGGATTCCAACCTTAAGTTGTTTATGGTTTAGCTGCAGAGACAGGCATTAAACAATCACACAAAACATGTAAAATTACCCTGATGAGGGCTGTGAAGGATATGACAAGTCTTTTGCATCACATGATGATGTGAAAACAGAGCAGAGCAGTTTTCCAGGAATGTGGTCCTTGCAGAGGCTTAGCTAACCAATTGTCAACCTCTTGGAGAGCCAGTTTGGGGGAGAGAGGCTGGACCAGTTGGTAGGATGAGAACAGATGGACAAGGTGCCACCTTTGACTAGTTTTTCTGGAACCTCATGGTCTTTCTTTCACATGGCTTTCTCTAGTAATTTTTCTGTCATAGCTTTAACAATAGCTGTGTCAACATAATTTTCTTGAAAAAAATTGTAGAAAAGGATTTGCTTTGTGAAATAGTGCTCAAGAGGGTGACAGCTTGCTTTGCTCTCTCCTAACCACACTTCTGAGCCTTGGTAAGCTCTATGGGAATGGATTGTGACATTGACAGTGACTTCTCTCTCCTATGAATTATGATCCTAAAAAGTTAAGATTGCTTGCCTATCTATGACTGAATGTTTGTCTGTCCATCATCTATCCATCCATCCATCCAGCCAGCCAGCCATCCTTCCATCCACTTCTCTTAGTGGTTTTACCTTGTTTTTGACACAATTGAATTGTAAGAAAGGTTTTGTCACTGGTTTCGATGACTCTGCAAATTTTGTTTGCTTCTGAAACAAAGAGAATACAGAAAATGAAATAATTTTGTTTTGACAAAATGGTGAAACCCTAAATTAGTGTTGTCTTTTTTATTTCCACTATTGTCATTGCAAATTTTGTGCAGCATAATTTTTTTTCTGTTTTGGTGACATTTTTCCAAGTGTATTTCCTTGCAAATATATGCAACTACTTATTTATTTTTTATGACAGTTAAATTACACTCTGTAAACATTTTTGTGGCTCTTTTCCCTCTTAGCACTATATCACAAGCATTTTAAGTTCAATTAATATAGCTCTTAATAATAGTTTCAATGGCTGCAGGGTGTCCATTGTAAGAATGTGCCATAATTTATTTAATTATTTTGTTTTTGTTGTGTGTAGTTTGGAATTTCTCTATTCTCATCAACTTTTGCTGCAATGAAAATTCTTGCATGTTTACCTTTGTCACTCGTCCATTAATTTCCTTCTGATAGATTTCTAGAAGTGAATTGCTATATTAAAAGCTTTTGATATACACATATGCTGTCAAACCATTGTATTTCACAAGGTGTATTAATTTATGAGTATAACCCCAACAACAAAGCATGAGATATGTGTCTCTCCACTGATTCCCTGCCATAATAACAGTAAACAATACCAGTGAACATTCTTTTTTAACATTGAAAACTTTTAAATATATTATCGACTAGTTGCTTTTCTTATTTTGTGAATTGTCTGTCTATATCCTTTGGCCAATTTTCTACTGAGGTGTTTAGCTTTATTTTTTGGTAAGGCCTTTTTATATAGAAAAGACATTTTCTGAGTTTGTCATTTATATTTTGACTTTGATAATGATGTTTTTGAGTTACAAAATTATTTGATATACTCAACTTTACCCCTTCCTTTGTGGTTATTGTATCTGCTGTCATATTGTGCAAAGAATTCCACACTCTAAATTTATGAGGTCTGACAATTAAGTTCGTGAACTCATCCTAGAAAAAGTGCTACATACCTCATTGCTGAATATCACTATGGTTACCTTTGAAGTACTCTCCTTGGGAAGCTATGCAACGACAACAGCTACTAGTCCACCCTTCAAAGCAATTTTGGAACTCTTTTTCTGGAATGGCCATCAGCACTGTCATCGTATTACCCTTGATGTCCTGAATGTCATCAAAATGTCTTCCTTTCAATATTTCCTTTATCTTCGGGTAAAGAAAGAAGTCATTGGGGGCCAGATCAGGTGAGTAGGGAGGGTGTTCCAACACAGTTATTTGTTTACTGGCTAAAAACTCCCTCACAGACAGTGCCGTGTGAACTGGTGTATTGTCATGATGCAAGAGCCATGAATTGTTGGCAAAAAGCTCAGGTCGTTTTCGTCTAAATTTTTCACGCAGCCTTTTCAGCATTTCCAAATAGTAAACTTGGTTAACTGTTTGTCCAGTTGGTACAAATTCATAATGAATACTCCCTCTGATATCAAAAAAGATTAGCAACATCGTTTTGACTCTGGATTTGAACTGACGGAATTTTTTTGGTCGTGGAGAATTGGCTGACTTCCATTGTGCACTTTGACACTTTGTTTCAGGGTCGTATTGGTACACCCATGTTTCATCACCAGTGATAAATAAAATGGACCAAAAACATTGTCTTGCCTCTCCAAAAGGTCTTGGCAAACTTCGACTCTCCTTTGCTTTTGTTCATTGGTGAGCTCCTTCGGGACCATTTTTGCATACACCTGTCTCATGCCAAGATTTTCAGTTAAGGTTTTCCTGTTTCTCTATCAATGTTTACTTGGTCTGCTATGGTTCTCACAGTCAGCCAACGATTTTGATGCATAATTTGATGAATTTTTGCAATGTTTTTTGTCAGTCTGTTTGTTGCTGGCCGCCCTGACCTCTCTTCATCAATGATGCATTGTCTTCCCTCAGAAAAACATTTGATCCATTTGTACACTGCCATTTTCTTCATGGCATTATCCCCATGAACTTGGATCAACATGTCCCTGATTTCACTTCCACTCTTGCCAAGCTTAACAAAAAATTTAATGTTTGTTCATTGCTCTAATTCAGGCTCAGACTTCTCGCAATGGCACACAAAACATGCAGCAATAATGAAAGCCACTCAGCAAGACACCCCACACATCGACACAAACACAGCTGTGAGTCAGTGATATACCAAGGTTATGAAGGCTCACCGAGCTGTTTGTACAGTGCTGCCAATGTAGGTGCATGGTGACAAGTTTGCGAACTTAATTGTCAGACCTTCGTGTATACTTATTCTAGATTTTTGTTCCCGTATTTTATTTTAAAATGCTTGGAACCTACTTTGGAATATGATGTGTATTAGGAATATAGTCTTTTGTTCCAAGATAGTAGGTTATTAAAGGACCATTAATGAACTATTTTATTTCTTCTCTGACTTGAAATATCTTCTTTGTCATATACTAAATTTGAATATATACTTGGATCTGTTTTTTGGCTTTCTATACTGGTTATTGGTCTGTGTGAAGGTGTGCAGATAAAAACATCAATATTATATTGTTCAGATTAATATAGGGTTAAGGGTTTTTTGCTATTTTTAATTGTTATTTTATGTTATGTAAAATATACATAATATAGGGCCGGCCGAGTGGCTCAGTTGGTTAAGAGCTCGCTCAAGAGTTTGAGCTCTGAGCAACAGCAGTTCGAGTCCAGCCCGAGCTGAGCTGCCGCTGAGCTGCCAACAGGTAGCAGGATGGCTCAGCTTAAAAAGAAAAAAAAACAAGGTTAAAATATACATAATATAAAATTTACCACTTTAACCATTTTAAGTGCACAATTCAGTGGTATTAGTTATATTCACAATGTTGTGCAACCATCATCATTATCCATTTCCATAAATTTTCATCATCCCAAACAAAAATTCTGTACCCATTAAATAGTAACTCCTCATTCCCCCTCCCTCCAGTCCCTAGTAATCTAGTCTACTTTCTGTCTCTATGAATGTGCCTATTCTAGGTTCTAATATAATTGGAAGGATACAATCAATATTGGCATTCTGTGTCTGGCTTTTTTCACTTAGCATAATGTTTTCAAGATTAATCTATATTGTAGCATTCATCAAAATTTCATTCATTTTTATGACTGAATAATATTCTGTTGTATGTATATACCACATTTTGTTTATTTATCCTTTTAACAGTGGATATTTGGGTTGTTTCCTCTTTTTTGGCTATTGTGAATAATACTTCTATGAACATTGATATCTAAGTATATGTTCGAAATGTAGTTTTATAATGCCCTTAAATATTTGATAATGTATTTCCTTCTCATTATTCTACTCCTTAATTTTTTTCCCTAAATATTCTTGCATGTTTGCCCTTTTTGGTAAATCTGAAATAATTTGGCAAATTTCCTCTAATTTCAAATGGTTTTGGAATTTTTGTTTTGTATTATATTAAATGTATACATTAATTTTGGCAGAATTGATATTGTTGCAATATTTAGACTTTCCATTCAAGTATTACAGTTTGCTTCTCTATTATTAGGTTTAAATAATTATGCCTTTGGTACAGTTTTTGAGCTTATTGGTGTAGCTCCTCTGAGTTTTTTAAGAGTATTCTTAGGTATTTTATAATTTTTATGGTTATTTTTAGTGGGATAGTTTCCATTTTATTTTCTACTGCTTATTATTGGTACATAAGAAAGCTATTAATTCTTGTATATTAATTTCTCTTACCAAGTGCAAACTTGCATAATCTGTATATGATAAACTTTAAACTGCTAGTTAATATTTTAAATTGATGGTGTGCTTAAGATGCTCTCTGCATGATTGCTTTTGTATTTATTACATAGTTAATGGGAAGAAATTTTGCTTTGAAAGATGAAATTGTTGGTGCACATCCATATTATAGGGAATAGCAGCATTTATCTTAAAGGCAGACAAATCTTTTCTTTAGGGAAAAAAATCTTAGTGGATATTTTGATCATGGAGATCCTAAACTGGTAAAGGTTGAAAAAAGGAAAATGAAACTGTTTCACCTGGTAAAATAACAGGAACATTCCTAAATTCTTCTTCATCTAAAGAGGAAGGATGTGGGGAACTCAAGGATGATAAGAAAAGAAATCATGTGGAGTAATGGCCTCAGTGGAGAGAGGAGTCCCATGAAAATATAGCTGCTAAGAAATTCCTTTTAAGGGGACAGCTAAGAAACAGTGATGTTTAATAATAAATTGTAAGTTGCTTGCTGTTCTGTGTGCCCTGTTGATTTGTTCTAGAATATAGTGTATTCATAGAAAATTTGAGGTATAGTGAGGTCAACAGATCAGCAACTGATTGCCATTGAAAAGATAGTTTGTTACAGTTTCCAAGAGAAGTGGGCAAGCTATGCCACCTGGAGCCACATGAGGAAACACCAGGTTGGTCATGAAGCAGAGGAAGGGGGAGGAAATGTGGGCAAGAATTTATTGTGTGCATGTTTTTTTTTTTTCCTGGGAAGCAACAGTCAAGGCAGGGTAAATAGGCTTAGATTGCTAGTTTGAATAACTTCAGCAGGCTCTGGGACATAGGAGCTGTCCCTAGGTGTCTGGGGTGATAAGGGCAGGTAGATAATGGCCAAGAGTATGAAAGCCCTATAAAGAGGTAGTTGGGAGTGTGGACTCTATATTGGCTGGTTTGTATTTGAAAAGCATGCCCCCAAGAGAAGGATCCCTCTTGAGGGGGCAGGGGCAATGAGGGAGGCAGGAGGTCAAGGCAAGGTGACGCAAGCATATTATTGGGTTGTCCAGAACAAGGCAAGTCCAGCATAAGCATGGAGGGCAGATATTAGGGCATTAAGTTTACAGAAGCTAAAACATGTTTAATAATATATGATCCTTCTCAGTTTTTCTAAACCTTCAGTAAAGTTCTGTTATATGCAGCTGTTTTATGTTAATGGTACTTTGGGGAATAAAGGAATCAGGGCTATTTTCCATGTTGCAAATGTTGGTGCAGGAAGTGAATAGAGTAGGAAATCAGAGTGAGAGGTGACCAGGAGAAATATAAACTCACCCCACCAAGAATTCTCAGAAATACTGAGGAGGGCTATGGGATAGAGGCTCATGTGGGATATAGGCTCAAGTCATCTTATTTGGAAAATAAATGCTTCAAGAAGGCTGGAGGAGTTGGAAGAATCCAATGGCAGGCCTTTAGGTTATAATGGTAGGAATTATAAGTTCTGGAGGCTTTAGGGAGTGGCTTGAGGGTTGGTCTGTTCCTAGAGAAGGGTTTCTGTACAAAAGGCATTCTTAGGGCTTTTAAGCTGCTCTGTCAGATAGAATTAATTTATAAAACTCTAATTTTAGGGCTTAGGCATAGCCTTCTTTGTGAAAGAAGATCTGGATAAAAATATACAGATATCTGTGTGACTGCCTCATCTACCTAGAGGAAGATGGTCTTAGTCAAAGTTCTAGAAATGGAAAAGCAGGTCAAGTCAGTGTATGGTTCAGGAGACAATGAGGCACAGTGGGAAAAGCCTGGGCTGGTTCTAGTCTCACCTTTGCCATGGGGCAGCTGTATGAACTTGATCCAGTCATTTAACCCCCCTCGGTCAGTACCTTTATGGATGACACAAGGAGGTCAGACTAGAGGATTGATTTCTAAAGCATCTTCTGGCTCTAGTGTTCTCATATAGAATGCCACTTTATGATAATCTTGAATATATTAAATGTGATTCACTCCTTTGTGAGAAGAAAGAACAATACAATACAATACAATACAATACAATACAATACAATACAATACAATACAATACAACACAATACATGGGTTTGGGGCTTTTCCTCCAACGAATTCCCCCATTTCTTAAAAAATCCCATAATTCTGTCTTCTGTTGTTAATTACATCCTCTTCAAGATGCTGAACAACAGCTCAACCTGGAGCTGGGCTGCCATGAGTCGCTGGCAACGGCGTAGGCTGCAGCCCCTGCTTCAGTGGGTTGCCATGGGCTACTGTGTGTAGCCAGCAGCCAGCGTGAGCAGCTCTCAAGCTGCCATGAGCGGCTTTCCAGAAGCCAGCGACTGATCTGCCTCACCCGGGAAGAGCGCAATGATGGTGCCAACTTGGGCCAGTGAAGCTACGTCCTCCACAACTAGACTGAAGAACAAAAGGAAAGCAACTTGTCTGTTCCCCTTCCCCCAATTCCCCAATAAAAATCTTAAAAAAAAAAGTCACCATACTTAGTGTATATCATCTTTCTTTTCTAGTTTGATAATAATCTTTTTTTTTCTTAAACCTTTCAAATTCCTCTTGGTGTTTTTGGTTTTAAGTTCAGGAATACAGCTTTCATGGGTCATTTCCCAAGGTAAGGAGATTGTGGACAGCAGTGGGTCCTGGAAACAAGGTTCAAAGCAAGACTGAAATAGCAGAGGTAAGTCAGGCTTAGCTTGAGAATTGATCAAGTGATAACCTCATCTTAGAGGTGAAAAGCAAGTACTAAGTCAGGAGCAAACACAATATCCATAGATCAAGGAACCTGCAAACTACAGAAAACTTCTTATATAATTCCAGATGCAATAGGATCTAGTGTTTCGCTTTTCCAGGGCATGGTCAAGCCAATGTTTAAATGCTGCTGCTATGTAGAAACTCACCATTCTCGGCAAATTTTGCTCTACTGGACTTGAAATGGAATTACAGAACAGATATAATGGACATGTGTTTGTGTGGGAAGGGGCAGGGAGTAGTGAATGAGTGGCCTAAAAGAGGTCAATCAGTCCTGAATATTTAGCTATTAAAGTATCTTTAAAATCACCCTGAAAAGGTGATTATTTTATCATGACAATCTTACCACTACTTAATCTACAAAGAGATTTAGCTTTTATACAATAAGTTTTGTTGAGATTGTGCCAACTGGGGCTTTCAAATTTTTCCTAATTGGATTAGGGCACCAACATTATCCCTTGTTATCCCGTTTAGCTCTCACATAACTCCATGAGATAGGTATGGGGAATGAGGAAATGCTTTTCAGAAAGGTTAAGTAACTTGTCCAAGACCAATTAGATATAATTTAATGCACCTGGGATTCAAATATAAACATGTCAGACATCCTAAAACCCAAAGCTTTACTACCATATGTACCATGGTCAACGTGGAACAATAACGGCTTCTCTGTTAGAATATTGTAATTATAGCGGCATGAAAGGCTAAATCAAGTGTCCCTCCACTTTCATTTTCCCCCCAAAATTCTCAACTTTTTCATATCAGTGGAATTTTGTTACTTTTGGCAAAGGGTAGCACAGTCAAAATAAAAATAATCTTTATAAAAAGTATCCTTAGGGTTTCTGTTACAGTGAAAATAGGTTGGCAAAAAAAGTCTGAATACTGAAGCAAGGGTCTGTGCACATACTACTTACCCATCCAAGAGAATGAGCTAGTGGGAAAAATAAGTTTTTCAGTGATGGCTGAGAATAGAGTTAACGTCTGGTGAAAACAGTCCCAGTGTCCTGCCTCCTCTCCTTGGGCTGTGTGTGTGTGTGTGTGTGTGTCTGAGCATAAGTGTGTAATGGCATTGTACACCAGGTAGGCTAGGGGTGTGAGTGCTTCCCTTCCCAAGTTAGGCCTGGGGAGAAATCCAAGCTTTGCAAAGAAGCTCCCTCCCTAAGTATCATTTGGCAGTGGCAAAGGCTCACAGGGTAAGTCTGGGCAGAGAGTACCTGAGACTGCCCCATTAGCCACTTGTGGACCCAGAGGAGTGCAGAGGACTTTAGAAAGTTTCCATGCTCTGACAAGAGGGGTAGGATTGGCTGAGAGAAGGCTGATGGGTAAGAAATGGCCTCCAGTCATGAATGAAGGGAAGCCATGATGAAGGGAAGCAGTCAGCAGATGCTACATGGACTGTTTGAAAAGATGGGAAAAGATGCCCGCTACTAAAGACCCAGCAAGATGAGTTTTACTTTTGTGGATACCCATGGAAGACAGAGAACCATCAAGAACTAGACACCTCACCTGCTCCTGCACAGGCATGTTCACAACTTCTCTTGCACTTATGTCCCTGGGTAAAAATGGAACAGAGGGTCCCTGGGTTTTACTGGTAAAAAAAAATTCTTGAATTGACTAAAAACATGCAATGACTGAATAATCATTGATTCAACTGAGTTTAGCTAGAAGTTATTAGATTAAACCTTCTGCTACTAGGCAGTAATGGAAACTAAGGACAGAAATTAAATTTAGTTACAGAAAAATAAAATACAATTTTGCATATTTGAGTTTATGACTGTAAAAATCCATTCCCCTTTATGTAATAATACAAAACAAATCAGAGTATTTCCCACCTGCACTCATGTTTTTCCATTTATTTCTCTACTATTTCCTCCCACATAGGCTGAATTGCTAGGCTATCCTCATCAGCTTTCTCAGATTTAGAGGACAGGAGCTCCAGGGGACTTGGAAGAAGTCAGGTTGTTAGTTATTATTGTAATAACTGTTCAGTTAAATAAAAAGTCTATGAATTTGTATATTGAAAATTTTCAGGTAGTTTCTATTTATTTTAGCTTTGTTCATTTTGCAGTAAGAGCTTTCTATTTAATTATTAATTTGGCTATTATTTCTGGCAATTCTTGGCTATGAATAAGTATTTTCAAAACATAATCCACAAAACACTAAGGGTTTTTCCCTAGTGGTAGGGCTGTTACATATAAAATTATTGACTCTGTAAATAGTATTTACCCATGAATAAATACTATTAATGTAAGTTAAATTTAAATGCTAATTTCTTTATGAATTTGGAAGGACTTGGAACAAAGAATACAATTTAGACAAAACTTGTTATGTTTTGTTGTGATTGGATGACCAAAGGGATTATGTTATTTGTTAATTATAATGGGAGCAGAAATCACTATTGGATGTTGTGATGGTCAGCTTTATGTATCAACTTGGCTAGGCTATGGTACCTAGTTATTCAATCAAACACTAAGTCTTGCTGTGAAGGTATTTTGTAAATGTGTTTAACATTTACAATTAATTGACTTTAAAAGAGATTAGGGGGCCAGCCGAGTGGCGCGATGGTTAAGAACTGGCTTGGGACACCAGAGGGCCCCGGTTCGGATCCCACATATGAGGGCCAGTGACACTGCCCTCCACAGCTAAGATGCTGAACAACAGCTCAACCTGGAGCTGGGCTGCCATGAGTCGCCTGCGATGGCGTAGGCTGCAGCCCCTGAGGCAGTGGGTTGCCATGGGCTACCGTATGTAGCCAGCAGCCAGCGTGAGTGGCCAGCAGCTGCAGCGAGCGGCCGTCCAGAAGCTGGCAACTGATGTCTCGCCTGGGAAGATCGCAATGATGGTGCCAACTTGGGCCAGTGAAGCAACGTCCTCCACAACTAGACTGAAGAACAAAAGGACAGCAACTTGTCTGTTCCCCTTCCCCCAATTCCCCAGCACTGTTCCCGTCCCCCAATTCCCCAATTAAAAAAAAAAAGATTATGCTGGTAACATGGATAGGCTTCATTCAATCAGTTGATAGGCCTTAAGAATAAAGCAGGTTTCCCTGAGGAAGAAGAAATTCTGTCTCAAGACTGTAGCATCAGTTCCTGCCTGAGAGTTCCCAGCCTACCAGCCTCCCTATGGATTGCTAGCCCCCATAGTCTTGTAAGCTCATTCCTTGAAATTTCTGTCTTTATGTCTCTCTGTCATATATATTATTATATATATTATATTATGTAATAAATAAAATGTGAAAAAAAGAGTGGTTCTAGAGGTTCTAATGTATATATATATACACATTAATGTTATATTTATATTAGAACCTCTAGAACCACTCTTTTTTGTTCAAATTTTATTTTGCTTTTTATTTTTTTAATTTAATATAATTTTTTTTATATTAGTTTCAGGTGTAGAAACCACTCTTGGTACCAAAATCTGTATCAGTCATATAGTGCTGAACTGTGGACCTCAAATCTCCTGTATCTTTATGTGCATCAATATGTAGTATTACTGTGTTTATATTTTTATATAATTCTGGGTTCCTTTAGCTCAAGAGTTGACATGTTTGCTTTATATTTTGGAGTGGGGAGCTTGCTCCTAAATGTAAAGATTTCTCAGCTGTATGCTACAGTAAAAGAGAACAGGTAAAAACATTTCCCACTCTAAAAAATGTGTTTATCCATATAGCAAAGGCATTTGGGATGAAAGAGTGAGACTGACTTTATAGAGTACTGTCTTTCACTGAATCCAGAACCTATGCGTCCCAAGGTACTCTGGTGCTCCATCCGAAAGATCCCATGGCCTTCTTTTGCTCTCTGCCTATTACTCTGAATCATGCAATTTTCCTAAAGAGATTTTATTTATTTAGCAAAACACTTGCCTTCCTGGGACAGCGTTATTTACGAGGTGTCTGTTTTGTGAACCTCTAGGGAATGGCTGTCACACACTGTTGCCCTAGTGTATGTAAACCATACAGACAGCTCTATACAGATCATTTTGTCTGCACATCACACAATGAGCTGGTGCAGTAGCTTGTTGTTTTAACATACCAGCGAAGCATCATAAGATTGCAAGCCATTTAAAAAGCACTAGATGAAGTAAACAATTGCCTTAATCTATTAGGCCCTGAAGCCCCTTCTGTTCAGCATGTTTATTGTGGCTGTTGCTTTACCAGGTTCTGTTTTATTTATGTACGCCTTTCCTTTTTTGAAGTGCTTCCCAATATGCTTTAAGTATTAATTCTGTACAATAATCCTGTGAGGGAGACCAGATTTTGATCCCTATTTAAAGGTGAAAAATGATAGCATAATGAAAGTTGAGGGTGAGGGTGTACATATGTATAAAAGAGGCAGAGGTTTTGCCTGGACATGTAGGCAGAAGCAGATCCTCAATTCCTTATAACTAGCTTTATAGCAGTGCATTAGAGGGGTCTTCAGTATTTCCAAGCATCCCTTGGGAATTACCTGCATATATATATATTTTTTATTTTATTTTATTTATTTTTATTTTTATTTATTTATTTATTTATTTTTGTGGAGCGGGTGATTATACCACCTGTATGAGTTTCCCAGTGTTGCTGTAAGGAAGTATAATAAGCTGGGTGGTTCAGATAAACAGAAATTTATTGCCTCAGTTCTAGAGGTTAGAAGTTCAAGTCAAGGAATTGGCAGGGTCATCTTCTCACTGAAACATGCTGGGGAAGGAACCTTCCTTGCCTCTTCCAGCTTCTGGTAGCCCCAGACAGTTTTTGGCTTGTGACAGTACCATTCCAATCTTCACATGGCGCTCTCCCTATGTCTCTTCACATAATCTTCCCTTTGTGCATATCTATGTCCTAATTTCCTCAGGTTATAAGGAGACCAGTTACCGTATTTGCCGGCATATAAGACGATTTTTTGGCCCTGAAAAATATGCCTCCAAGTGGGGGGTCGTCTTATACGCCAGGTACACTTCAGATAGACTGCCCATAGTGCTTGCCCCGTGCCATAGTGGCCTCCCGATGCCTGCCCACTTCATTCCACATACCGTTCAGGCATCAGCAGCGCTGCTGGGTGTATGCTCGGCTGTTATGCGATTTTGCTGTTATGCGATTTTGCGAGTGTGGTAATTCGGGTTACCGTATATTTCTTTACATATGCATTGAAGATTCGCGATTTTGCGCTATCATGGTGCCTGTTAGAATGTTGAAGAGCTCGCACTTGCGCACTAGTGAGGTCCCAGGGAGATGCTGATGCAAGGGTGGACCAGACTGCTATAGTGACAGGGCAGGCAAACAGGGAGCAGGGACCAATCAAATCAGGCTTTGTATACAGCCAACAGCCAACCACAATACTGCACCATTGTACAGTACAGCATAGAAAATGTCGACCAGTCAAACCCCTATCATCCCTATCATGGCACCAGCCAAAAGAAAGAAGTATGATGCAAATTTTAAACTGAAAGTTATAAACTTTGCTAAGGAAAATAATAATTGTGCTGCTGCAAGACAATATGGAGTAACAGAAAAGATGGTTCGGGACTGGAAATCAAATGAGAAAGCATTAAAGAGTATGCCAAGGGGTAAGTGTGCATTAAGAAGAGGCACCCCACACTGGCCAGAACTCGAAAAACATGTAGCAGACATGGTGGCTCAACATCGCCAAAACGGTTATGTGGTGACACAAAATACAATACGCTTGTTTGCACTTCAGTGGGCCAAATCAAATCTGATATTGTTTTACCTTTTATTTGGTGTGTGGAAGGTGTGCGGAAGAGGGGGTAGTCTTATATGGCAAGTTTATAACAAACTCTGTATTTTGAGTGGAAATGTTAGGGGGTCGTCTTATACGCCCAGTCGTCTTATACGCCGGCAAATACGGTATATTAGATTAAGGTCCACCCTAATTAACTTATGTTAGCTTGATTAACATAACCAAAGACCCTATTTTCTTTGCAAAGACCCTATTTTCAAGAAAAGCAAATTTCTGAGTCACATTCTGAGGTACTGAGAGGTTAAGACTTCAATAGATATATTTTGGAGGACACAATTCAACCCATAACACCACTTCTTGAAACTTCTATCTAATGGCCTCAAACATGGCATCTAACCAAACCTGCTTGCTAGATGTTGTTCAGCCCTGAAAACAACTAGCCCCGAAGCCCTGGCATGAAAAGGACATACTTCATGGAGGAGAGGTGTGGTCAGGAGACTAATCAGATGTTGGGACCTCCTTGGTCCCACAAAATGTGACAACAGACTTGGATCATAAAGGAGCCAAATTCTGCATAAACTATAGCTAGATGATCCACCCTGAATAATGTAGAATAATGTATACTTCTAAGATACAGCTCAAACTCATTCAGTACAGATTTTATTTAACATTCAATTAATCTTATCAGTAATGACTTATACACAAGAGGATTCAATATATACATGGGAAAAGGCCATTCTTGATGGCTGCATTGCTTGGCTCTCCCCTCTGTTGTGTTTACTCTCACACCTGCCTTTGCTAAACTTGCTTCTTGGATGTGTTGTCTTGGTTCTATTCTTTCTTCTGTCCCAGTTTGCCTTTAGCTTTCCTTCCAAGTGAAGGTCATGGATTAGCATGATGAAAAAATCAAATAGATGCTTAGCTCAGTATAAGACAAAAGAAATTTTAACAGAGAAGAAGTACCTATTTATTGGAAATGTGATAAAGAAAAGCCATACATTATATGTAAAAGTAAATCTCATACTTATTTTTCTTATTATAAAAATATATATTTATTTAAAAAACTTTAGGATAAAGTGGCTAAGCATAAAAAGACAATAAATAGAATCTATGATCTTCTCCATAATTCCAACACTGGCTATGAACATTGCCAATGTTTTGGTATGTCTTTCCAGAGGCACATGTATAAATGTTTTGTTTTTACAAAATTGGTATTGTATTGTACATGAGGGTTTATAATCTGTCCTCTACTTTTTAGCAACATATTGTAAACAACTTTTGTGTCATTAAATACTTTTTATAGCATCATTTCATTTCATCGGTTCTACAATAGAAATGATGTTCCATTGTAGGGATGTACTAAAAAGAAATTTAATCATTCCTCTAGTATGGGACATTTTATGATTTTCAAATGTTCCTTACAATAATCAGTGGTGCTATGAATAGGGGTTGTATTTAATCTTTGGATAGGACAATGCTTATTTCCTTAACATAAATTCATAAAAGTAAAATCAGTGGGTCAAATTAATGCATAATTGGCAAACTGCTCTCTGGAAAAGTTGGATCAATTTACACTCATGCCAGCAGTGGTTGAGAGCACACATTTCCTGGCATGCTTGACAGTACAACATAAAATGTAAAAATCATTCCAATTCGGTAAATTAAAAAATACAATATTTTAATTTGCATTTGTATGACTATTTATGCTACATAGTATAGATCAAAGAAACAAATATAAGAAATATAAACATAAGGTAATAAACACTATTATGTAATTTCCAATGGGAAAAATTTGCTTGATGTTGTAGGATATGAAGTAGTGATGTAATTTTTTTTTGACAAATGGATAGTCAGTTGTCCCACTATTCTACTCTTTTCATTGGAAGTTACATAATAGTGTTTCTTTATATTTGTATACTTGATATTTATTCCTTTGATTTATTATTTCACTAGCGCCACACTGTTTTAATTGCTGCAACTTTATCACATTTTTAATCTGCGAGTGCAACCTCATTTATTACTTATCTCTTTTAAAATGTTCTTAAAAATGATACTTACAAATAACCTCTTCACTAATTTTAAAATGTCAAGAAAAAGCAAGAAGAATTATTTATACTACTGCCTTAAACTTACGTTTTCAAACTCATAGAACAATAGATCTGATTTGTGGAGGTAAGGCAGGAAAAGGGGAAACTGATGAAGGTGGTCAAAAGGTACAAACTTCCAGTTATAAGATAAGTAAGTACTAGAGATGTATTGTAGAACATGATGACTAGTAACATTACCAAATGGTGTGTATATATATATATATATATATATATATATATATATATATATATGAAAGTCTCTAAGAGAGTAGATCCTAAGAGTTCTCATCACAAGGGAAAAATATGTATGTTTTGTATATGTTTGAGATGATGGGTTTAACTAAACTTGTGGTAATCATTTGACAATATATGTAAGTCAGATCATTATGTTGTACACCTTAAACTTATATAGTGTTGTATGTCAATTATATCTTGATAAAACTGTTTTGTTAAATAATCATGTGCTTTTATGAAAGCTGTTTCTTTTCTCTTTAATAATAATGGTAATTATATAGAACTAACAAGGAGGCCAAATGGTAGGAGAAAGCACAGTAACTTTGGAAACAGCCGAGTCCTGGGTTTGAAAACTGACTTTGTCATTTGTTAGCTGTGTGTCTTAGGTGAGTTAATTCACCTTTAAGAATCTCAGTTTATCCATCAATAAAAATAGAAATAATAGTACCATATCTACCTTCCAGAACAATAAGAGGATTAAATGGGACATCTTTTGTTAACACAGAGCGCATCACTGCTATTAAAAAAGGAGCTCAGTAAATGTTAATTTCCCTTTCCTTATACTGTTCTAGAATCTATTGCTTATAAAACATTTTTATATACATCATCTCTTTGACTCACAAAAGTCTTGACTCACTAGCAATCATATGGTTTCTGTGGTATTGAATTACATGATGATTTAATAAGGTATGATGATGACATAATGGCTATTAAATAGTAATCTTAGAAAATAATGTGTTTTTTTCTTAAACACATCACTGAAACTTTTGCTACATCCTTCGGTATGAAACTATTTTAAAAAATGACAGGGTGGCAAAATTTTTTACCTTTTCAACAATTTGATATATGTCAATAAGAATATGTGCACTATTAATCACACATTTTTAGAAGCATATCTGTTCTATAAAACAAAGCCCATAATAAGTATGTGATATGCTTGTAGTTTAACTTAACCAATTTCTACTACTACCGTAGTAATAGTATTTGATTCCTATTACATTAAACATAATTTTTAATTTGAAAATTAATAAGAAACATATTTTCTTCTCATTTGAGTCAAGTCACAGATTAAAGTGCATATTAAATTAGTAATTTGTATTTATAACAACTCTGGAGAAAATAAATATGTAAACCAGTATAATATACTATGGTCATTAAGACTGCCTGGAGTCACTGGGACTTGAATTTGAATCTCTACATTACAATGTAGTAGTTGTATGACTTTGGGTAAGATGCCTAATGATTTTCAATTTCTCATCTGGAAAATGGAACAATAATATTGTCTAGAAAGAAGATAGTCTGAGGGTAAAGGAAATAACTTTAGTCAAGTATTTAACACAGTAAGTGTTTAGTAATTATTATTATTGCTAGTTATTACTGTTGTTGTTGCTTTTATTAACTGGAGAATAGCAAAGTCATGGAGCCCCATTGGAAGAAAGGACTTAAGAGAATCTAAAGAAATAATTGAAGTTTTCAAATAGTAAACTCATGGCAAATATAATTGTGTTCCAAGCAGATGATAACTTAAAAAAAAATGCCTGTGCATATTTGGGTGGAAAGAAAGGTTGAAAAGTATTTGCAGAGTTATTATTACCAAAAAGTGCTAGTAATAAGGATAATAAAATGGTAAGGGTCCAAAATTATTACAAATAGACCTATCTTCACAGATCATAAGGCTGAGTCTGAACCCAGAGGACAGAGGTTTGGAATGTTATGTAGAGCAATATCCTTTTTTTACTTACACATTGAAACTTTGTTTTATTGTGCACAGAGATCTTCCTTCCAACATTTTCAGAAGCCTTCACAAAAACTCATTTACAATATTGGATTTCCTGGATCCTCTCCAAACTTTTCTTTCTGCATTTAAGGCCTTATATGAGCAAAGGATTTAAACTGAATTAGAGAGAGGACTTTCTACTCCTTGGCTTTTAAGAGAACATGTTCTGGAAATCTCAGGAGAATTTGACAGAAGTGAAGTCTGGGAAGTATATTTTTGGTACCCAAAATATTTCAGAAAACACAGCCTTGGGAGAGTCATATATGTAAGATGGTTGAAATCACCCAAACCTGCAGTAAATGTTAGATCCTATTTTTTGCTTCTTGGGTATCTGCTTTGTCTTAAAACAACTGACAAAATCTCTTGGTCCTATGAACATGCAATTCTGTGATTGAATTAGAGAGAGATGCTTTTGCTCATGTGGTTTGGAAAGGCTTTCTTTGCAGGTTGTTTTCAGGGTGTATGAAGCACTACATTCTGAAGGTCAGAGAAGTCAGTCATGACATATTATGGGTAAGCTCATCAGCTCCTTACTTCATAGTGAGTTCACAAGGGTGTGATGCAGTCCAGTAAGTAATGTTCATGATGTTCTGCTACAGAACATTTGGGTTTCCCTACAGGTGCAATCAATATGAAGTGAGTCATTAGTCATCACATTTTCTGGAAGAATGAGAAGAGAAAAAGTTTAGAATAAAATTGAAAACAGTGTTGTAATTTACTTTTGTCACTCATATGAGAGGATGATGTTTTGCATCAAGCTTGTAAAAGCTTACTATAGCCTGGTTCTTATGCTACATACTGACTAGGAATGAATGGAATGAGAATGTAAGACTTCCCCAATCTGATTTAGTATTATTTGTACTAGGAATGTATGAATATGTGTGTGCATATTCACACAGGATGTTCTTTCATATTGTAAAAAAAAATTGATGGTGGTAGGGGATGGGGGTGGTGGTTTTACAGGCAATGGGGAGAGCTACATAACAAAAGAAAGAAAAAGTGAACACATGGAAACTATGTATAGGGTGGGTAGCTAGGCCAGAAGGAAAGTAGTGGAAATCTCCTTACCCTAGGAAACTGAGTCTTGTCTATGCCAGGTATTTATTAATGTTGGGAAGGCATTTGTAAATTCAAACTCTCAGTGAATATACTGGACATGTTCTTCCTGTTTGAATACAAAAATCCACTTTTTCAAGGGCTAAAGAGTTCTTTGAATTGAATGTTGATTGAAAGTTCAAGGTTTGAAACTTCAAGGAAGACAAATGTGTCAGTGACCAGATGAAACAAAACAATACCAAGGTTTTAGCTAGCATGCACTATTTCATAACCAATAGTTCTGTTTTCATATCTTCAGGATAAACAGGTTAAAAAGGAGTTGCTACATTAGGGGCTTAAAATTCAGGGTGTTTATCATTTCCAACAAATATTTCCAAACAGTCTCCTTTGGATAGGTCACTCCTTATTTTGAGACTGATGTCTTCCATCTGTCCCTTTGCTTTTCAGAGAATATGGGTGAGACGATCCACTCTGAAGATTTTCATGGTTCCACTAACTTTTCTAACTGAACATGATTCCAGTTACATGCCATTCTACGCTTCCATAATCTGGAAAGAAACTTTTCTGCCTGGGGAATTGTCTGGTGAACGTTCGGAGAAGGGATGGAAGGGCCTTTTGGATAGAGAACTTGAAATTCTTTTGCGTTATCACTTTGGCCCCTTCATCTCCTCCCTCTTTCCCCTATGTCATTTTCAATCCTGTATAGGAGATCTGAAGGTTTCTTTCTCACTCTTAACCTCAGTCACTTTAGGAAGATGTAAAAATCCCTTTGGGAAAGAAGCCGGCTAAGAACAGGATAGAACTGGAAAGTTCTTCCCCGGTGTCCTTCCCTTTCCAATTATCCTCTCACTCTTCCTCCCCTTCTCTCTTCTTCTTCCACAAAGAGCTCATTAGTTGAGGTCCTTTGGGTCCGCGGCCCGGGCCCCATCCCTCACATTAAGCCAGGTTGGCGCCTACATTTGTAATGAACAAGTACGTACCGGCCCGGCCTCTGGACACCTCTTCAGTGAGCGCCCGGCCTCTGCAGCCTGACATTTTCCCCTGATGCGTCATCCTCCCCACCGCTGCCATATGCAAAATCCCACTGAAAGCAACGTTAATGTTCGAGTTAGAACGCTCACCGAGATTAGAAACAGATTCCCACTTTGGGGCACCTGGGGGTCGTTTTGGTCTCTGAGATTTCAATTGCCCCACATTTCCCTTCACTGAATAGAAAGCAGAAAGAACCTGCGCTCAAGCCTGAGGATTTGGCAAGTCAGGGTGTGACCCCAGACGCCCGCAATTCCCTACTTCCCCCGCGGCCCAGAGGCTCAGGGCCGTAACTTTCGAGGATAGAAAAGCTTCCTTCCCCAAGGGACGCCAAACTCGCCTAATCCGAGACAGTCAATGGCACTAAAAATCTGCAGGAAGATCCTGTCAGTGGTTAGATTCCACAAGCAGCTGTGTGCTGGGGCGGGACCGGGTTTTAGATAGTGAGAAGCAATGAATGGGTCTCCAAAGCTAGATTTTCTGGAGTTCAGTGACCAAGAATCTCGAATTAAATAATCTGCTTAGTCTTTCACTTCCCCGAATGGGTTCATGCCTCGAGGCTGGTAATTTTGGAGTGCGGGCCCCTGAGTTCCGCGTTGAAAGTGCTTTCGCTGAGTAGAGGCGAAGTGGAAGAGCCTTACTAAGCCAGAGACGCAGTTCAGTCTTGCAGGTCTGTGGAGCCAGCAGTTCCACCATCTTCCCCACGAAGTTAATGGTGTTTGTGGTTTTTCCCCTTTAATAGGCCATGAAGTCAACAAACTCCCCACATGGTGGCTCCCTTTACTAAAGTTGAGTAGGGAATTCGTACAGGAGTCGTGGAAATTTTCAAGTATTTCTACAGATTGAACTCATTTCAGAATACGCGTGGGAGGAAAGAGTAAGGATTTTAATCGGGTTCACCTTTGACGTGAAGCAAGGCGGAAGACAGGAAAACCTGAGTCGGTAATAGCTGTGGGCGCTTTAGTAAGAAAGACGTCTCTGCTTGATTATCCGGTCGTTTTCACCCCGGGCTCTTTGTGTGAGCGCTTACTCTAGAGGCAGAGCTGAACATGAACACGCGCATGTAAACACTCCAACATAAATCAGCGAGCATATGCAGTGGAGACAAAGAGGTACATTCCCATGTAGATGTGGTCTGAAGCGTCATTGCAGACAAGCAATCTGGTGCATCCCCAGGAATAAACTAAGAGGAAGAGTTTCTGGCCATTCATGGCCAGGAATAAGTGAAATTTTGTCTTCTTGGAGGAAGTATTAAATCTCAAATAGGAGAGTGGGAAAGGCATTGAAATGAGAAGCATTAGAGTTTTGCCTTAAAAAAAGCATGCGGAACCAATGTAGCTTATTTAAATGTTAGACCCAAATCATAGTAACAGGAAACACTCCCACTAAGTTGTCATTTCCTCTAATTTTGTTTTAAGGTCTAATACAAATAATTAACTTGCACACACTAATGCTTATTGATAGCTCTATTTCCTTTTGAAAGAAATAGACCCAAGTTCTTTTACTGGAGTTGAAATTTACAAATCTTCTTAAATTACCCAGGGACTTGGAAGTCTCCCTTATTGCTTTCCTCTTCCCACGTCATTTTCAGTTAAAAAAAAATTTAACTGTTCCCAACAGAGTGATTCCTGTTAGAAACCCTCAGCAAGTGAACTTGTGCTGGGAATCCTCATGCTTTCTCAGTCTGTCTGTATTCCCCTAAGCAAAACTCAAATTGTAAATAAAGGGGGAAAACGTATTTCTCACTCCAAGGTTCTTAACATTTAAATTTTTGTGGAAAGCACAATTTGTTTCAATTCTTCAAATCTGTAAAAGCCACAGAAAGTGTGAAGGTGTCCAAATAGGTCATCTAGAGTTCCAAAATCCAGGACTAATGGGAGACATAGAATGCTCTTTTTTTTGAAATCTAGACAGGCTGGACCTTTCTCAGCTTTAAGGGCATTCATGAACACTGCAAGGGGGGAACGCATCTGAACAGTGGGATGACTTATGCAATGAATTACTACATTAATGGCACCACTGCCAAATCCTCAGATTTAGAGGCTGTAGTGAAAAATTGAATCAGGGGCAATTTTCAATGTTTGTAGCATCTGCGACCAAACAGGTTCAGCACTCAGAGCCTGGAGAGCTCCACAGGCCGTGCTCTGGACTTAAGCTTTAACTCTAAATCAATCTGCTCATAGCCAGACTGTCAACGACAGCCAGACTCATTAGCAATTTACTGATAATCATCCAAGACTACTCTTTAAAAACAAAATGACTTCCACATTTAATTGTCTATCTGAAAGAACATACGTAAGAAATTAGGAGATCTAAATTAAATTTATTAATAGGAGAGTTTGATGAAGCTTAATTCCAGATCCTAGAGCTCCGGTTGCTGGGGCTTGCTGAAAAGTAAAGAGAAATAATAGGGATATAGTTAAAAACATGACTTTTACCATGCTCAAAATTCTCTGACTTCTTTACCGATCTTTGAGAAACGGGTAAAATTGAAAACCGTCAAAATAATTGGACTTCTTAAAAATTGGATTGTATGAGTGAAAGGTGTTTATGAGAAGTGGATGACTCCGGATCTTATCATCCACGAGGACAGCACAGAATAGTTAATATGTTCCTTGAGGGACTAGGATGCTGACGTCTTTTTCTGATACCCGATCATTACGTGACTGAAAAAAAAAAAGGAAGTCATTTCATGAATAAAAATCGGAGCGCAACAGTGCAACAAAATATTCTGTACTTAAAGGCCAGAGGCAGACAGATGTTGACAAAGAAGGCTCTTCTAAAACCATGTTTGGATAGATTTCTGCTAACTGCACATATAAATAGGAGGAGAGGGCCGGTCACCTCTGTATCCATCGGCAGCAGCAGCAGCAGAAGCCGCAGCTTCAGACGCAGCCAGAAGGACCTCAGAACAGAGAAGGCGCTGCCGACTTGCACAGCTGTCTGACCGGGCGGTTCCCACAGAAGCCAGCTGAACCTCTGCCCTCTCTCTCTCCTTCCTCTGCTTCTTTGACTTTCCCTCTTTTCCTTAATCACTTACTTCTTTCTCCCAGTGGACTTAGGCCACTTTGTCCTCCACCCCCACTTTAGCACATTGCCTACTCTTTCTTCCTTCTACATCGCTCTCTTCTCCCCCTTCTCTCGGTGTCACGCTCCCTCCTAGTTCTGTGCGTCTACAAACTTTTGAACAGAATACTGGCCTCAGCAAACAAGTCCTCCAGCTCCTCCTGCTGCTCCTGCTCGTTCCTGCGGCTTCTCCTCAGACACGAACGCCACACGGTGATGCCTCTTGGGTTGTGACTCCAGCGCAGAAACTTGGAGAAGCCCTTTGCCCGCCGTCCTACTTGGCAACAAACCCTCTCCTAGCGGCGGTAAGAGTTCAATGGTAAGGGGGGAAAAATCTTACCAAACCAAACGGCTCACCTGACTGCTGATTCTTTCGCCAGCATGGGGGTACGAATTAGCTTTCCTTCGTACCAGGTCTGGCGAGTTATTGGGCACTGGATATATATATATATATATATATATATATATATATATATATATATATATATATACACACACACACACACGTGTATATATATGTATATATATACATATATATATATATAAATAATTATTCCCCCCCCTAACTACGTATAGCAAGAGGGAAGTGGCAGGGTGTGCGAAGTCTGTCACTAAGCGGTATTCAATACCGGGAGCCGGGGCTTTGTTCCGTCCCTCCCCCAGCTCCGGGAGTTTCTTGGGGTTGGCGCTTGGAAGGCCAGGGGCGTTCTGACGGCTGTGTGCCCTCTTTCCCGTTCTGCGCAGAATGACCATGTGTAGCGGAGCAAGGCTAGCCCTGTTGGTCTACGGGATAATAATGCACAGCAGCGTCTACTGCTCACCTGCCGCGGCTGGGCTCCGGTTCCCTGGTATCAGGTAGGTGTTGGCTACCCGGGCTGAATTGAGGCTGGGGCTTCCATTCCCCTGACATTCCCTGTGGTCGTCCTTCTGCAGTTCCTCAGTCCCGGCTACGACCATCTCCCCATGCGCCCCAGAGCGCCGCCGCCAGCCTGGGTAGGGCCGCGGGACCCTGGCCCCGGCTCAGTCCCAGGGCCGGGCAGGCTCCACTTCGGCTCGGCGTTCCTCTCTCAGCCAGCGGCAGCTTAGGGGCCCCGGTAGAGCGAGTGAGCTTCAACCGGCTGGAGAAACCTACTCTCCTCCAGCCCCGCCCGCGGGAGGGGGGCAGGGCAGATCCCCGAGCTTGACTTCTTTTCCCTATTCTCAGCTGGAGTTAGAACTTTGGCTCCTAGAGCCAGGTTGGGGGGTTGGGCTTTATGCGCCCAGAGACTTTGCTTTGTTACAGCTTGTTCTGGACTGTCGCGGAGGGTTCTCCCTCACCTCAATCAAATTCTTTCCCCTGGGAGAGCTTTCTCTAAAGTGATACATTTTCCAACTGCATTCTGAGTCTCAGGCTGTCCTGGGGAGGTGGAGTGTGGGCTGAGTATGGTTGAGGAAAAGCTGTTTGAAAGAAGGAAAAACAGGAATGAGTCTGAGAGGGAGGAGGAGAAATGGATGCAAGGAAGAAGAGAAAGCAAGCAGGCAGGCAGAACCAGGACAGCCCTGTCCGCCTCCGGCGGAGTAACCCTGGCATTTTTCTTAATCCTGGTTTCTAATCGGTCGGGTTCCTTGCCTCAACCCGAGTCCCCGGCGGGTCAGACGGAGAGTGGGAGCTAGCTTTGCAGCACTGCATCCACAACCCGCAGCGCACCCGGCTCCAGACAAGGAGGAGCGCGAGTTTCGCCTACAAAGCTGCTTCTCCGAGCCGCACCCGAGAACTCGCCCTAGGGGCCACTGACCATTGATATGGACCAAGAGATGGGTTCTGTCCTTAGCATTAGGACGCCAGCATCTGGGTACAGGGCAGGAGTGAAAGTGGCCAGAGAGACCCGGTCAGCTAGGCAGAGGCGCGTCACCTGGGAAGGGCTGCGTTTGGAGCCGGCTAAGGGATGTGCCAGCCTTTACCTCTCTCCAGGGATGAAGAAAAGGCGAGCGGAGTAACGAAATGTCTCTCTAACCTCTCCTAGAGAGCGCGACTTGTCCTGGCCACTTTCCGAGTCTTTCAGGCGGCCTAAAGCGAGGAATTTTGTGTTTTAACCCACCTCATCCCGTCCTGTATCTAAGATAGAGGCGGTGGGCAAGGGTGACTGCGAGGCCGCTATGCCCCTACGGGCCTTCAGTCCCCCGTTGCCCCTTTCCCTGATCCCTGGGGTTGAGATGCCGTCTCATAGCCTCAGCATCGCTAACAGATTAGCTGAAACTATTTATTCAGTGGACTTAAAAGCCCTATTTCACCCCTAACTATTTTTAAAGTCCTGTGTGCCTGGCCCTTTCCCCGGGCGAGAGGCAACGGAGGGCGCGGACACGCCACAGAATGAGCCCCCGCCAAACCAACTAAGTTTCGGAGCATCTATTATTCATGTTCCTGCCAGATCCTCTCCGGCCCAAAATAGAAGCCGGTGGTTCTCCGTGACCTACATCTGCGCTGGGAAGGGCTCCCCTGGGCTCTGAGGCTGTGTGTGTGTGTGTGTGTGTGTGTGTGTGTGTGTGTGTGTGTGTGTGTGTGTGTGTGTGTGTGTGTGGGGTGGCTGCCGAAGTTGGCCGCCGCATACCCCATCCATCCACCATCTCTGTTTCGCTCCTGGTCTCCCCCACCAGGTCTTCGTGTTGGCCAGCGCCTCGACTCCTAGAGTCTTTCTCGTCCCCGCCGGTTGCCTCTTGTGCGGGGAAGCTCAGGCCCCAGGCCGGGAGCGGGGCAGGCCTTTTCGGTGGTCAGGTGTGCGCAATTCCGCGGAGACACTGGAGCTTCCCAGTACTTGTTGAGGCCGCGGCCCTGCTGGGCGACCAGTCACCCGCGAGAGGAGGGGTTGGAGAGCCGCCTCGCGGGATGGGACTCTCATTTGGATGTAGTTTCCACCCCGTTACCTCTATCCCTACCCCTGTCCGGGGAGAAGAGGCAGATCTCCGTAGGGGACCTTTAGAAAGAAGGAAAACTAGTGCGAGCCCATTTCTTTGGGTCCTCGCAGAGCCGGGGAGCGACTTGTACTGATCACTCCTTCTGTCCCCGGCGATCCTTGCAGGCCGGAGGACGAAGTTTACGACGAAGACGGAAACCCGCTGCCGGACTTCTACGACTCCGACCCGCCGGGCGTAGGGAGCCCCGCCTCCGCGCTGCGCGATGCCTACGCGCTCTACTACCCCGCCGAGAAGAGGTACCAACCGCGCGGCTTCCGCGCGCCCCGAGACTGAGGTGGTGGGAGGGGCAGGGGGGTGATCCCCCCAGCAGGTTCTTTTCATAAAAGCCCTCAAAGCTCTTTTCTCCCTTGGCTGGTTCCCACGACAGCGACGGAAAGTTAGTAGCGGGTCAGTCTGTGTGGACAGGAGGGCCGCGTGGTGACCTAAGGTTCTATGGTCAAAGAGTGGTAGTGAGTGTGCACCGCGCCGATGGGGCGCCCAGACTGCACACCTGCCATTGGAGTTGCAGGAGGAACTTCCGTTCCTGGCATTAACTCACGGGAACATCCCAAGAGAGTTATCCGCGAGTTCTGGGCCTCTGGGTTATTTCCATCAGCCTCTCGGGGTGCCCGGGACAGGGGGAAGGAGGAGGGGGACGCTGGGGTGGCCCCTTGGGGACAGAGTCAGTGACCCTGGGCGCGCTTTGCCTCCCCGTTAGAGATGTCGCGCACGGGATTCTCAACAAGGCCTACCGCAGAGTGCTCGACCAGCTGTCCGTCAGGAAATACCTGCAAACGCTCGTGGCCAAGGGCGTGGGGTAAGAGTTAGCGAAAGAGTTAACTGGCGCCTGACGGCGCGCTCGCGCGGGGGTGGATGTCGGTGCGGAGCACGCGCAGGGCGGGTGGCGTGGCTTCTTTGTCCTTGCGTGCACGTGGGCCCGAGGGTGTGTCTGCGCTGCAGGGTCTGCGGGTCAGCCTCCGGCCACTGGAGAAGATTCCCAGGAGGCACCTGAAGTTTGGCGAGAGAGCTCAGGATCCGGGAGCAGAAAGGAGAGAGCAGGAAAACCGGGGAGTTTGATCCGTTTTGAATAAGAAAAAAGAGAAACCAAACAAACCCCTCAGTCATTCAAAACCTTCCAACTTCGCGTGACGATATGCTATAATTTCCTCCAAGTTTGAACTTTTTTTTTTTTTAGCGTTACTATAAATTCAAATTGAAAGCAACAAATCCTCAAATTTGGACACTTAGGGAAACAGTTTTTGCTCGTGCCAGACGAACCCAGAGCACAGAGCTTGCGTGGAGAACCTCTCAGCAGAAGGCAACATTTTAATAAAGCCCAAGGGAAAACAGATTACATTTTTTTTGCCATGAATTATTCATGCGATGAAAAATATTGCCTACAGCCTGTCGACTTATATTATTATCACGTTTTTCAACCTAGCGTGTGGAAGGAGAAGAGAGCTCGTGTCTGACTGGGAATTACGGGGTCGTGGTAAACTCCACGGCAGCAACCGGAATGGCATTTAGGGCTCTTTGGTTATTTTCTCTGTATGTGAGGAGTGAGAAGAACAGTTAGGACAATTCAGGGCAAACGCGCAGATGGGATGGTCTGTCTCATGGGGACAGGTTAGGCTTAAATCGTGTGCCCTTGGCCCGGACCTCGTCCTGGGTCCCTCGGTAAGGACTTAGTACCAAGAAATTTTCCGTGGCGAGGGAGGGGTGAGGAGTTTCTGTCGCAGCCCTCCCTCCCGGCTCTTAACTGGCAGAGGAAGGTGGCGCGCTGCGCAGTGAGCGCCCCTGCCCTCGCCGCAGGCTCCTGAGTTGGGTGGGGCCCGCCTGCTCCTCGCAGCTATTGAATCTGTGTCTCCCGCCCCGCAACCCTCTTCCGACCCTTTTACTTGCAGTGGGAACCTAGGCGACGGCGGGGAGGATGACTCAGAGCCGCTCTCCAAGCGTCACTCGGACGGAATCTTCACTGACAGCTACAGCCGCTACCGGAAACAAATGGCTGTCAAGAAATACTTGGCAGCTGTCCTAGGGAAAAGGTATAAACAAAGGGTTAAAAACAAAGGACGTCGAATAGCGTATTTGTAGCGATGAGTTACTAGCTACCCTGTGTATACAACCCTGACACAATGAAAAGTCATTTTCCCAACTAACTGAACAGTCATTGCTCATGTGTTCCATTCAAACATGTATTTATGTATGAAGTAAAGCCATTAAATGAATATTTTGATAATAATAGTTTTTCTTTTTACAAAGCACTAGAGAATGCACAGATATACTTTGTGGACCAATTATTGATATATATTATAAATATATATATTTAAGAATATATATAAGTATAATAGAGAGCAGTTCATATAAAGTATGCACAAGGATTGAAAATTTGCCTGAGCTGTTTATGTTTTTATATAAAATAAATAGAAAAATAGACAATCATTGTTTTGAATATTACTCCTATTTTTGTAAACTGGAATTAAAAGGATAGTATTTTTATCCACGACAGACCTGAAGATATTAATACCGACCATTTGCTACTGTACATAAAAAATGATGTCCTGCTCCAGGGAGATTTTGAGGTAATGATTTGGGATAATTGCTGTAGGGCATTCTTTTCCAGTGAGTCTCTAGGGCAGGCTGCTTCAGCCCCAGCCCAACTCAACTAGGCACTGTCCCCCTCCTGGGTGACGATTCTAATATTCCTGCTTTCTTTGATCCTACTTTTACGTGTATTTGTGTCTCTTCAGACTCTCAGCCCAGAAGGACATTCTTCTGCTAAAACAACAGCTCGATTTAAATTGTGCTTCTCCCCAAATTTCACACCACTCCCTGGGGGAAGAATTGGGAGATTGTACAGAGAAGGGAGGCTTGGGTAGGAAGCTCCCTTTTCTGTACTTCCAGGAAACCCACTATCCCAAGGTTAAGGCTATTGGAACAAAGTGAAAGAAGTATAGGTTTATTGGAAGAGGCAGAGCACAGGGCCGTAGGAGGAGGACCCTGGAGAGGGACTAGTTTGGGGCTGCCCCAGGTCTGGGACGCTGAGGGTAAGCCAAGTCCCCACCTTAGGTCCTCAGCCTGACTGACTTCGGGCGCTGGGTATTGGAAATAGATACAAAGTACAATGTGTTTTTCTCCAGTGCTGTCCATGCTTCTCATTTTGTGAAATGGCCAGGATCCTTCCCTTTTAACCCTGCTCTGTAGGAGCCACCCTTTTCTTTTGTGTTTTTTCTGAAGACCCCTCCTTCCCACCCTCTAGCACTGTTTAAGTACTGTTTACCATTTTTCATTCACTCTCTTAAACTTGTGAATGCGGTTTCCTTTTGTTGTTGTTGTTGTTTGATGCAAGCACTTATTGTAAAGTTTAGGAACCCCTGTGTAGTTACCACTAAGTAATTATGCACTAAATATGAACCTTTTGTTTCTTGTTTATTGAGTTTGTAGGTAAAATGTATTTTTCTACATTATGGCTTATTGCTTAGTAAAATTTATTTCATAAAACCAACCTTTGTCATATTAGAATGTGTAGTGTTCACATGTTGCTCAGTTTTACTAACTGATAAATAATTTAAACCTCGTCTTCATATGTATGAGTACTATCGTATATTTGTGGTCAAGAGTAAGGTAAGCAAGCTCCAACAGACCCCGAGAACCTCCCTTTTGTATCCTTTCTTGGCTACAGAAAGCATGTCTGTTTCCTATTAATTCCTTGAATATATCCAGTAATCTCTATAAACAAAAGAACGTTCACCCAGCAATCAGATCAAGCAACAACAGGCAAACCAGCCAAACTCCCAAATTTCAGGCACAAATTATTTTGAAAAAAACAAAAAAGAAGAAGAACAAGAAAAGATTAAACATTGGCTTGTAAGTTTAAATGACCTTTCCTTTTCGTTTACGGATTTGATCAGTATGAAGTCATAAATCAAAGAAAACAGAATTGGATTTGCATTCCCAGGCGGGATGGATGCTGCCAGGAGATCACATTGCAAACAGTAAAAGCACAGAGGCATTCGATCTATGCCTGAGTCCTGTGTACGACGGGATCAATCTTTCTTTAATTCTGCAGTCTCCTCAGGCAATGTGACATGGGACGCAGTTTGCAGCTTTAGTGCCTTTCTTCGCCTTTTAAATCGCCACGAATCACAGATGGCTATTTAGTGGCCCTACAATGCTGCAACACATCGGCTTGCATTTTAGTCTTAATTATTTGTTTCTTGGATAATGGGCAGAGTTTTCTGTATTTGTGTCAGCTGTTAGTGGTGAAATAGGGCTCTAGTTAACCTTTTATTTATGAAGTCTAATTTAGTGTTCCCGTGGCTAGTTGCAAGCATTTACAGTGATCACCTAGTTTAATCTTTTGTATATGTTTTAGAAATGCCAAGAGCCTTACTAACCTGGAGCAGATTTATGATGTAGTGATAATTACTTTAGGTAGATGATAGTCTTGAAGCTCTTATTTTGTGTGCAACTGATTATAAAAACATCTTAACCAAGTATTATTACACACATGATATCTATAACTAGGACTTTGATAACTGTTATATAAAGTGTGTAAAATTTGTATGAATAAATTTTTGTAAACAATGCAACTTCGTCTAATGTTTGGAGAAAAAAGATATGAGAAAATAACTACTTTAAAATCTCTTAAAGTATTATATTTTCTTAAGCAACCATAAGAATTTTCATGTCTGAAATATATATATATATACATATATATATTTATATATGCATCCATGTATTTTTATAAATGTACTTTAATATCTGCTTGATGGGATACTGGAGTCAACTAAAAATTTAAAGTAGCTACTCAGACGGAGATGCCTAAGAAGGTATTCAGCTCATAAATAGGCATTGATGTTTGAACATTTATAGAATGCACAGTTTAGATGAATTTCTATCCCCTAGTGTGTATATACATTTCTCAGTATTCAGAAAGTTACTATCCAGTGGTGGGACACAGTACCTTGGTATTTAGTTAGGTTTCTAAAATATCAATCTAACGTTCTTTTACAAGTAACTCTGCAGACTAAATTGGTCTTGATAAAATTCTGTATAAAAATGATTTAAATAATCAGTTTTGGAGGTTTTAAAATATGTTTAGAGCTATACAGACAACTATTTCTGATTAAAATACTTTGGGTAAAAGGAAAAAGAACATGAGTAAGCAAAGAGTTAATTAAATACCCTTTAAAGAAAATGTACTTTGAAGCCTAGGACAAAATATGAGAAGTTATTTGTGAATTATTTGTTTTATTAATTCATATTAACAAACTTTAAAGCACAGCCTTCATGTGAAACTTTCATAAAATTTTCAGTGGTGTTTATTTTTGAAGCCCTTGATGATTTCTGGGTTAAAAAATGTTGTACTGAAAGTCACTTACAATAAGCACATACCATTTAATTTAAATTGCCAGATTTTCATCTTAAAATTAGTGCAGTCAATTAATAAATCAATAAATATGTCACAGTAGTACTAAAGGACCAGCAAAAATAAAAACATCAGCAAGGATTAAAAAACTATCTTCAGAACTGAGCTCAGTATTTAACGTCCAGAAGCATATAGGGAGGAGCTTAGGATCTGGAGATCACATTTGTAGTGAATTAAAAAAAAATACAATACAATTCACATTTACATTGTATCTTATTAGATAGGAAGTTTTTCCTCTTCATCTTTAAGCACACCATGGAGACACGTGCGCGTGCGCGCGCGCACACACACACACACACACACACACACACACACAAAATAAACATTCTTTTGAGTTATCCTTCATAACAGGACAGTAAATTGCTATATACATGAATTTCACTTGAAGTCAGCCAAGTCTGGGGATTATCTCTACTTTCTGGACAAGTCATTAGGCCAACCCCAAAACATTCTCTTTCATTTTTCCATTTACCACACACATTATCTATCTATATCTATATCTATATCTATATCTATATCTATATCTATATCTATATCTATATCTGTAGTGTATATGTATATTGGTGTCCCACTGTGACCTCAAACTCAACCCTACTGTTCACACTGTTACAAGATTGGGAAACAAAGCTAAGTCTGAGTTCTTCCATTTCAATGTAACGCTTCTTTGAGGAAGGGAGATGCCTGCTCCTCTCGCTGCTGCCGGTTGCCTCACCACTGGCTCCCTACATTGGTTTGTAACTGATCAACCTGCCATTGTCACTCTCCTTTCAACCAGGTAGTTTTAGTTCCTTATCATATCTCTCTCAGCAGATGTTCCAGGGTAGCCTCCACTGTCACAAGGTTCAAAGTTCTTCATTCTTTTGACTCACTTTGTAGCTAGTTCTTCCTGCCAACTGTTACTCCTTCTTTAGAAGGAGACCTTATCAGTCTTTCAAACTCAAATGCTTCTTTTCATCTTTTGTCTCTCAACAATCCCTCCATGCCCAGAATGTCCTTTCTCTACCTACCCAATCTAAATATTCTATGAAGTCCAAGTCAAACCCACCCTTTCTAGGGATCTTCCTCAGTCTCTGAGTAACCACATCTTCGTTCCCCCACCACCGTCCTCGTACTCCTTTCTTGTGACCCTTACTCTGTGTAGCACTGTGTCGTGTGATCTTTAATTTCACTCTGCTCTGCCCTGTCCTTAACTATTTTGAAAGTTCATGGCTCATCTCTCCAGCTAGATGACCGCCTCAAGGGCATAGATGATACATTGCACTTTAATGCCCAACACACTTCTGAGAACATAAATATCTCTCTTGAGTGATTGAAATAACCAGAGGACTTGCAGAATTCACGGTGACATTTCTCCCTTATAGGACAGCTACAAAGCATATATAGGAAGTGAAATTAACTTATTAATTAGGTGTACATCATAAATCAAACTAGGAAACTCCCTCCAGGAAAAGCTACATAGAAAAGAATGCCAAATAAATTAGGTGGGTTTCTGCCATAAGATAAAATGAACTTTAAATTCGCCTGTAGGCAAAAAGCTGCAACAGACTCAAGCCACTAGGCCTTTATTTTTCCATTTTGATAAAGGATTGTATTTTCAAACTAAAGAGAATTCACCTCATGCCTCAAGACACTAATATCTTTTCCTAGGATAAAGGAAAAAGAATTTCTTGAGATGTAGACTGGGAACTGGACTGCCCTCAAAGTGATAATTTACAGAACAGTTATCTGCAGCTGCCAAAGAAACTTCTCCCATCAACAGAAATGTAATTTGAAACACAAGTTCATAGACAGGAAAAAGGACATAATGAAAAATATTTTTTAACAACAGTGGAACATTATAGTAGGTGATGTCATCTGGTCTAAGTTTATTTTTTTCTTAGCTATATCTTTGCTCCCTAATTCAGGGAGGGATATTATCTATAAACCAAAAGGAAAACAGTATGATGTATATTTGTGCATATTTCCCCTTCTCTTGTTAAATATGCTGATTTTTGCTCTATTGACAACATGTCCCTCATGCAGGACATGGCTTTTATAGGACACTAACTCCACTTCTAGATAATAATCAGGATAATAATTGCACCGCCTGACCACAGTTTATGCTTGACATGTGATCCATTTTAGGATAGCGGGATTAGAGAAGAATTTTTTCTTTTGCTGGAAGCATCTGGGAAAGAAGTTCTTTCTTTTCTTCTGAATGGTGATGTATAATGTAACACTATATAAAAAGCCAGCCTCACGGTGGAACTGATACTATAAAAGACAGACAGGATCAACAGGAAGAAACATGTCCTTAAGAACGTCATCGAACCCTGAATCAAAGGAACCCTGAAGCCCGAACTTCCTGTTAAATAAGCCAATAAATTTCCTTCATTGCTTAAGCCAGTTTTTGTGTTTGTTGTTTGTAATATCGGTTAAGACCTGTGTTGCGAGTAATGGAAAACCCAACTCAAACTGGGTAGGTATCTTTTCTTCAGAATACAGAAGACAGTGTTAAGACTGGTCTTCAGAAGTTCCGATGAACAGGGAGTGTTACAAGTTCCAGTGCCCCAGTGTTCCAAAGACTTCACATTTCCTACTAAAATTTTACTTTAACGTTTTAATATTTAAATATTACAAAGCATTTAGAAGGGAATCTCTTGTAACTGCTCTTAGCTATAGTAAGAAATATTCTTTGAGGAGCCCTTGACTGTGTTTTGCCATCAACTATGCTATTCTTTGAACCACTAGTGGCTAAAACTACTAGAATTTTTTTTTTAAATTTTGCCCTTCCCTACACCTATGGAACTTGCGATAAAACTCAATAGAGAGCCACTCTGGAAGACAATTTTGTTGTTGCTTACAAAACTAAATATACTCTTACCATATGATCCAGCAATCAGGCTCCTTGGAATTTATCCAAAGGAGTTGAAAACTTATGTTTACACAAAAACCTGCACACCGATGTTTAGAGCAGCTTTATTCAAAACTACCAAAAGGAGCAACCAAAATGTTCTTCAGTAGGTGAATGGGTAAGTAAACTGTGATACATCAGACAATGGAATATTATTCAGCATTAAAAAGAAATCAGTTATTAAGCCATGAAAAGACATGGAGGACACTTAGATGCATATTATTAAGTGAAGGGAGCTAATCTGAAAACACTACATACTATATTATAACAATTATATGATATACTGGAAAAGGCAAAACTATAGACAGTGAAAAGATCAGTGGTTGTCTGGGGTGAAGAGGGAGAAGAGAGAAGGGAAGAGCTGAATATTCAGAGCACAGGGGATTTTTAGGGCAGTGAAAATACTTTGTATTTTATAATGATATCATACTTTTGTCCAAGCCCATGTACAGTTGACTCCTGAATAACATAGGTTTGAACTACATGGGTCCACTTATATGTGGGTATTTTTCAATAAATACAGTTGGTCCTTCATATAGGCAGAAATTGCATTTGCAGAGTCAACCAATCCAGACCGAAAACAATATTTTTGCATTCCCAATTGCAGTTTCACAACTGTGGATTCTCATCCAAGGATGGAAAGTACTATTTTTGATCTGCAGTTGGTGAATCTGTGGATACCAAGGGCTGACTCAAGGGAGAGTAAAAAATTATACTCAGATTTTTGGCTGTGCTGTGTGGATGCCACTGCTCCCCACTTCCTCCACTCCACATGTTGTTCAAGGGTCAACTTGTATAACACCAAGACTGAACCCTAAGGTAAACTATGGACTTTGGGAGATTATGATGTGTCAATGTAGGTTCATCCTTGTACCATTCTGGTGAATGATGTTGATAAAGGGGCAGGCTATGCATGTGTGGGGTAGGAGGTATGTGGGAAATCTCTGTACCATCCTCTCAATTGTGTTGTAAACCTAAAACTGCTCTAAAAAAAAAAGTCTTATAAAAAGACAAAACTCAATGGAGACTCACTCCAGACTTCTGACTCCCTGTCTTCCATTTTCTCAGTCTACTTGCCACTTTCTTCCTTCACTATTTTCTCACCCATGTTAGATCAGTTTAATGGTGTTCTCCAGACCCCTACATGCTTTCATTCTCTGACCATTTTTGCCACACTCACCTTAACACTTCTCAAACTTGGATCAAACCAACCATGTGTTTTCTCCTGGTTGCTGAGGGCTACTGGGAAAATCTTAGATTTGATTTGATCCATCTCTAGTATAAATTTATGATTACCTATGTCTATTGTCTCTATAATGCATTCACTTCTAACCAGTGATCTTTTCCATTTTCCAAACTTGGTCTCTTCACTTTTCAAGATCCTCAGCCCATCCTGCCCTTTAACTTCATTGTTGACTTTGCCTCCCATTTTCTGAAAACAAACAAAACTCCCCCAGTTTCCTTCCTTCTACCTTCACATGTTTTCTTATTTCAAATTCCAATCTCAATTCCTTGCTGTCTGTATTTCCCCTGAAATTTTATTAAAATTTGTTGTATTTAATTGTCCCATATTTTTCAAAACCATTATGTTAACATAGATTGGAGACATCCTATGATAGCTCTTTTTATTAAAAAAAATTTCAATTACAGTTGACATTCAATATTATTTTATATTAGTTTCAGGTGTATAGTATAGTAGTTAAACATTTATATAATTTACAAAGTGACCCCCTTAAGTCTAATGCCCACCTGGCACCATACATAGTTATTACATTATTAACTGTATTTTCTATGCTGTACTTTACAGTCTCATGACTACTTTGTAACTAGCAATTTGTACTTTTTTTAAATTTTTATTTTTATTGGGGAATCGGGGGAAGGGGAACAGACAAGTTGCTGTCGTTTTGTTCTTCAGTCTAGTTGTTGAGGACGTTGCTTCACTGGCCCAAGCTGGCACCATCATTGCGTTCTTCCCCTGTGAGGCAGATCAGTCGCTGGCTTCTGGACGGCTGCTCACAGTGGCTGCTGGCCGCTCACGCTGGCTGCCGGCTACACACAGTAGCTTATGGCAGCCCACTGCAGCAGGGGACTGCAGCCTACGCCGTCGCTGGCGACTCACTGGCAGCCCAGCTCCAGGTCGAGCTGTTGTTCAGCATCTTAGCTGTAGAGGGCAGTGTCACTGGCCCTCATATGTG
>NW_017732070.1:238928-250458 GCF_001890085.2 Hipposideros armiger
CTGCTCAGCTCGGGCTGGACTCGAACCGCTGTTGCTCAGAGCTCAAACTCTTGAGCGAGCTCTTAACCAACTGAGCCACTCGGCCGGCCCTATGCGCTACTTCTTTATTCAATAGTCTGCTGACGGACACTTAGGTTGCTTCCATGTCTTGGCTATTGTAAATAATGGTGCAATGAACATAGGGATGTATATATCTTTTCAAATTAGTGTTTTGGATTTCTTTGGATAAATACCCAGAGGTAGAATTGCTGGGTTATAAGGTAGTTCTATTTTTAATTTTTGAGGAAGCTCCATACTGTTTTCCATACTGGCTACACCGATTTGCAATTTCACCAACAGTGCACGAGGGTTCCCTTTTTTCCACATCCTCACCAACACTTGTTAGTTGATGTACTGATGATGGCCATCCTGACAGGTGTGAGGTAATATCTCATTGTAGTTTTGATTTGCATTTCCCTGATGATTAGTGATGTTGAGCATCTTTTCATATGTCTGTTGGCCATTTGTAAGTCTTCTTTGGAGAAATGTCTGTTTATGTCCTCTGCCCATTTTTTAATTGGATTGTTTGTTTTTTTGGTGTTGAGTTGTATGAGTACTTTATAAATTGTGGATATTAACCATTATCAGGTATATCATTGGTGAATGTCTTTTCCCATTCAGTAGGTGCCCCTTTTGTTTTGTTGATGGTTTCCATTGCTGTGAAAAACTTTTTAGTTCGATGTAGTCCCATTTGTTTATTTTTTCTTTTGTTTCCCTTGCTCAAGGAGATATATCAGAAAAAGTAAGCCTAAAGATAATGTCTGAGAGTTACTGCCTATGTTTTCTTCTAGGACTTTTATGGTTTCAGGTCTTTTGTGAGTGTTTTTACTTTATCCTCCATCATAACAATGCTCTGTATCACACATCGCTTCTGGTACGGCAATTTCTGTCAAAAACATTATGGTGTGTCCTCATCCACCTTATTCACCGGATCTAGCACTGTGCAACTTCTGGCTCTTCCCCAAAGTGAAAATGACCATGAAAGGTAAAGGTTTTGAATTGATTCAGGACACTGAGGAAGCCACGACAGCACAACTAAAGACACTCATGAAAGAGGACTTCGAAACCTGCTTCAGAAATTGGCAAGAACGATGGGATAAGTGTGTTCAAAGTGAGGGGGACTATTTTAACAGGGACTAAAGGCAATGTGTCTTTTACTGTAATAAATTTTAAAAATTTAAACATTCACTGTAGTTTTCGATCACACCTTGTATCTGTCCAGTTTTCCCAACTGTTTATAGAAAAGACTGTCTTTACCCCATTGTATATTCTTGCCTTCTTTGTCATAGATTAATTGAACATATAGATGTGGGTTTATTTCTGGGCTTTCTTTTGTGCTCCATTGATATATGTATCTGTTTTTATGCCCGTACCATGTTGTTTAGATTACGATAGCCTTTTAGTACAGTTTGATATTAGGTTGCATGATGCCTTCAACTATGTTCTTCTTTCTCAAGATTGCTTTGGCTATTCATTTTTTTTTTTTGTGGTTCCATATAAGTTTTAGGATTACTTGTTCCAGTTGTGTGAAAAATGCCATTGGTATTTTGATAGGGATTGCAACGAATTTATAGATTTCTTTGGGTAGTATGGACATTTTAACAATGTTAATTCTTTCTATTTGTGAGCATGGTATATGCTTCCATTTATTTGTATCTTCTTCAATTCTTTATTCAATGTCTTATAATTTTCTGAGTACAGGTTTCATCTTGTTTGGGACTGTGTGCTCTTACTGGACTTGTATGTCTGTTTCTTTCACCAGGTTAAGGAAGTTTTCAGTCATTATTTCTTCAAATAGATTTTCAGTCCCTTTCTCAATCTCTTCTTCTTTTGGTATTTCTATGATGTGAAAGTTGGTATGATTGATACTGTCCCAGAGGTCCCTTAAACTATCTTTAAAAAAAAATTTTTGTTTTTTGTTTTTTTTTTTGTTTCAGTTGAGTGTTTTCTGGTACCTTATCTTCCAAATCACTAATTCAATCCTCTGCTTTATCTAATCTGCTATTGATTCCTTCCAATGTATTCTTCATTTCAGTTATTGTATTCTTCATTCCTGACTGGTTCTTTTTTATGGTTCCTATGTCCTTTTTCATGCTTACTGTCTCTTTGTTGAAATTCTCACTAACTTTCTTGAGCTTCCTTATAATCAGTGTTTTGAACTCTACACCTAATTGATTGCTTGTCTCCATTTTGTTTAGTTTTTTTCTGGAGTTTTGTCCTTTTCTTTCATTTGGGACATATTTCTTTTCTTTCATTTAAAAAAATATTTTAATGTACATTTGATTCTTTTTTTTTTAATTGGGGAATTGAGGAAGGGAACAGTGTTGGGGAATTGGGGAAGGGGAACATTGTGTTTTTCCTGGACCCATCAGCTCCAAGTCAAGTTGTTGTCCTTCATTCTTAGTTGTGGAGGGTGCAAGCTCAGCTCCAAGTCCAGTCACCACTTTCAATCTTAGTTGTGGGTGGGCGTAGTCCACCATCCCATGGGGGAGTCCAACTGGCAAACTTGTTGCATGCTGAGGCATCCGGCCTCCTGTTGGCCTCTTTGCTGCTCAGGTCAAGGTGCCATGTTCAATCTTAGTTGCAGGAGGGCGTGGCCCACCATTCCATGTGAGAGTCAAACCAGCAACCTTGTTGTTAAGAGCACACACTGTTAACCAACTGAGCCACTCGGCCAGCTCTGACACATTCCTTTATTTCTTCATTTTGGCTGCCTCTCTGTGTTTGTTTCTATGTATTAGGTAGATCTGCTACATCTTCCAGTCTTGGCAAGGTGGCCTTATATAGTAGGTGTGTTGTGCGGCTCAGTGGTGTAGTCTCCCTGATCACCTGAGCTGGGTGCTGCAAAAGTGTCTCTTGTGTGGGTTGTGTGTGTTCTCCTGTTGTAGTTTGCCTTGATTGCTGTTGGAACATTCGTGGGTGGGTTGACCCTCTGACTGACTGGCTGTAAGGATTGGCCATGACCACAGCATATGAGCTGCTGTGCAGGGGCTGATCCCATGAAGTGGGAGTCACCCCTGTGGGCTCTGGTGTCTGTCAAGACCACCTTTTGGGTGTGCCACTTTCGGGGCTAATCAGGTGGTATGTTGTTTGGTCTGAAGGCAGCTACTGGGTATATTGGTTCTGGAGTTCCTTGGGAGAGGTTCCAGTGTAGGCCAAGGTCAGCTGCTGCTTGTTACCAGTCTGGCACTAACAGGTAGGAACTACAACATGATACATGGTTGATAGCTGCCTGTGCTGGACCTGGAGGCATGTGGGAGAGGCCATGCTATGAACCAAGGTCAGCTGCCACCAGTACTGGGCCTGAGGCAGCTCAGCAAAAGGCTCAGAGCACCCGAGGCCTGCTGCCACTTGCTAGCTGCCTGTAAGTCTTAGTGACTGAAATAGCCTCAGGTAGTACTTGAGTTGGGTGAGGTGGTTCTCAGGGAGTTACCAGGGTGGGGCCAGTGGTGTTCACCAGGTTAATACAGATTCAGATTTAACACCAGTGCTGAGCCTGGAGCCACTTAGAAAAAAGCATAGGGCACACTTAGGTCAGCTGCTGCCCACCTAGGTCTGAGAACATTTGAGAATTTCTTAAGAAAGACTGTCATTGGCCAAGTTGGCTGCCTGCTGTGGAAAGAGCCTCTGGTGTTGTGTGAGTCAGGTGAGGTGAGGTCTCAGGGAGTCATCAGGATTGAGATAGTGTAGTTCACCAGGCTAATGTAGATTCAGATTTGGCCATGCAGGGGGAGAGTTCAACACAGGAAAGAGAATATAGGCCTATCAGGAGGGTACAACACAGGGAAAATGGCAGCTGTCCCTTCAGCTTTTGGTCTAAAGCCACACGACTTAATTTCTCCCTGTATGTCTCTGGTGCCTCCTTAGCAAGAGCCCAGGGCGAGTGCCTGTGAGTGAGTGAGTCTGTGAATGGGCCATTTAAGAGGACATCTGGGTTTTCCCATAGGCTTCCATCTCACCTGGTTGGATTGGGGGGCTCCTTTTCTTGGTACTGGTGCTCTGGGCTGGGAATCCTGGAATGCCACTGGGACCCCTCACTCCTCACAGGGGACTTCTGCAGCTGAGATATCCTTCTTGATTCCCAACCACCCCATGTGGGTGTGGGGCCAGCTTGTTTCGTGTCTCTGCCCCTCCTACCAGTCTCCGTGACATGCCTTCTTTTTTATATTGTTAGTTATAGGATTTCTGTTCAACTAGTCTTCAGATTGTTCTCTAGGTTGATTGTTTTATGATTGAGTTGTAATTTTTATGTGGTCATGGGAGAAGGTGAGCACATCATTTATCTACTCTGCCATCTAGACTGGAACTACCCTATAGTATCTCTTTATACCATCTCCTTCGTTCTTAAAACTTTCTTTTCATGTGCCTCCAGGGACTTGACTGTGTTGTTTTTCTTTTTTCCCTACCTTTCTGCTTCTTTTACTATCTTTTACATTGCCTCCTCTTTCTTCTTAAATGTGGATAGCCTCAAGTTCTTTTCCCCCTTTCTCCTAAGCTCTACTTTTACCTTAGATGATCTCATCTATGATGGTCTGATGATTTCCAATCCTACAGTTCTTGTTACAGAGTTCAAATGTCTAACTGACATATTCGCCTGGATGTCCAAACTCCTCAAGCACCTCAAGCTCAGTATGTTCTGAAATAAAATCATTATCCACATTTAGTCCTTCTTTCTATTTTTGGCGTTGCTATCCACCATGCTACCCAATCTAAATACTTCAGAGTATACTTCCCTGTCCTCTTCTTTACTCCACTGATTTAATCAGTGACTAAGACTTTCAGGTTTTTCAATCATATTTTCTTTAGAACTCCCCATTTACATAATCTTTTGCTGTTTTTGCAATAGGCTCCTGATACTTTGGTTCTAGTTATTCTCTCCTAGTCATTCTCCTCTGCCTCCAGAATGATCTATCTGAAATAAGTATCTGGTCATGTTACCTCCTTATGTTGGCTTGAAATATTTTAATGACTTTCTGTGGCTAATTAGATGGAGTCCAAAGTCTTTAGCATGTCTTTAATAATTTTCCTCCAATCTACCTTTCTCTTCTCATCTGTCACCTATTTGTGGCTCCATTTTTCTAGAATGCTTTTCTATTCTTTTTTTTTTCTTTCCCCTGGTGAACTGCTACTAATCTTTCAAGGAAGGACCAGCTCCTCTTTTTGTTCCCCTGCTGCATTTCTTCATACTACTAGTTTAGTATTTAGTGGCATACATGTTTTTGCTACTAGTTTGAGAACCCAAGGACCATAATTATTCAACTTCCAATCCTTACAGCCTGTAGTTTCTGGCACATAATGGGCACTCAATCACTATTTGTTGAATTGAAATTAATTCCATGGAAATTGGTGAACAATTATTCTCCACATAGACACCAGGAAAAAATAATTTATGGTATAACATGAGGGATTTTGATTAGATATTAGGAAGGATTTGGGCAGCATCGAAAACCTTATGAGTAATTGAGTCAAAGCTTACCCTTTTGAATACCTAAAGTGTTTGTGTGCCTAGGTTGTCTGAATACTGGAGGATTTTCTCTGTTTTTCTTATTTTCTTCTGATCCAAGCAGGTGATAAATTTTATGCTTTCAGGTGACAGGTGGGAACAGTAAGGTTGAACTTACACATAATGGTTGTTCACAAAAAGTTGTAGATTGACTAAATGAATTTGTTTTCCAAGTAAACATAGACCACCAATTTAGAGCCCAAATTCCTTGGAGTTGCTCAAAGGCCCCAAGTATATTTAAACTTGTGCATTGACTTGTGTGTTTTTAAAATTTAAGCTTTGATGATAAATAAATTAAAAAAAAAGAAAAAAAGACGGCATTTGAACAATGGACACAAGACTTTCTTGAGTGGTTCAGAATATTCAGTCTCACTTATAGATACAGATGTTCTTGGATGATTCCCTGCTAAGATCTCTTCTGGCTATTCCATTTTGAGTGTAAATAAGGATCATCAGAGAAAGGCAGTGTGAATTCTTTACTGTCATATACTCCTTTGCCCATGGAAACCAGATGCTCAGTCTGACAGTAAATGGGGAAAATAAATGGTGCTCTTTGTATTAATTAGATGGAAGTTATCTTGGGATTGTGGTTTTACAGGGAGCATATCTTTCTAACATAACTTTTATAATTATGTAAGGAGCTGATGATCCCACTTGCAGATTCTGTCTTCTGATCACAAAATTATTTATTGTGCTTCAAAGAGAGAGGGAAAGAGAAGAAACAAAAATGTGAACCAGTTCAATTTGCTGATTGCTAGGAATGCTGGTGGAAAGGCTGGTGAAAAAGGATATTGAAACTGCCAAAGCAAGGCCTCTGGATTTCCCATAGATCTAATCAGTGCATGCTTCCCTCTATTATTATCAGTAATGGGGAGAATATCCTGTCTGTTTTTATTTGGATATTGGTCTGAGATGTAGTATGGGAGAACTTCTGTTTATTTTTCTAACAGCTTAATGTTAACAGTCTATCTTAATGAGTAACTTATATCCCTGACTTTACTATGAAAGGCATTGTACCACAGGAGGGAAAAATATCAAAAAATTTATGGAGTAAGGGTTTGTCTGATGAAATCTTGAAATAACTAATTTTTAGTTATTTTTAATAAATTATGTCTGGGTAGACTAAAGTTTTTCAGACTTTGGCTTGGTTTCATTTTTCATTCATGTTATCTAAAAACTATAGGCAAGTTGATCACCTGATTGCTTAAAGGATACTCAATGCAAGTCTCTGAAAGTATATATATATATATCCACGATGAATATGGCTTCCCAGGTTTCCCCGGTTCCTGGGGGTACGTACACTTGGGAGGATAGTAATAGTAATTTGCCTGCCCAGCAGTAGGTCCTGTCAGGTAGAGGAAGCCCAAAGTAAGAAACTTCCAAATCTCTTTTATTTCAAACTAAAATTCCCCAACTGCCAGTTATCTACTTCACATGGTTACACTAAGTGCCTTTAGCAAGCAGCCTGTGTCTAACATGCTGATGTATTTTATTATTTTACAACCTTTGTCCTATTGTGCACAGATTATATAAGGATTGGACACCACCAATTTATAGTCAGAAAGAGTGAACTAAGTATGGATGACCAGTCTGTGAATAAACACAAACAGGACTAGCTACATAATTTGTGGGGCCCAGTGCAAAATGAAAATTCAAGGCCTTTTCATAAATTATTAAAAATTTCTAGACAATAGCAGTGACGTATTAAACCAAGTGCAGGCCTGTTCTGAGCTTGGAGCTTGATGTGACTATATAGGTTGTATGGCCATGAAGCTGGCCCTGGTTCTACATCTAAGAATGCTGAGTGTAGGAAGCTTGGCCAGAGCCTACCCCAGACCTTATCTTCATTTGTTCTTTTTTAAAATTAATGTTTATTAACTTTATTGAAGTGACATTGTTTAGTAAAATTATATAGGTTTCAAGTATACATTTCTATACTACAACACCTACACATTGCATTGTGTGTTTCCCACCCAGAATCAGCTCTCCTTCCATCACCATATATTTGACCCCCTTTACCTTCTTCTGCCATGCCCCTTACCCTCTGGTAACCACTAAACTGTTGTCCATGTTTATGAGTTTTTGTTTCTTTGTTTCTTTGTCTTGTTCAATTGTTGCTTTCAGTTTTATATCCCACATATGAGTGAAGTCATATAGTTCTCAACTTTTTCTGTCTGACTTATTTCCCTTAGCATGATAACCTTAAGATCAATCCAGGTTGTCACAAATAGCAGCATTTCATCTTTTTTTATGACTGAGTAGCATTCCATTGTATATAAGTACCACATTTTCTTTATCCAATCATCTATCGAAGAACTCACTGGTTGTTTCCATGTCTTGGCCACCATGAATAATGCTGCAACAAATATAAGAATGCATATATCTTTATGGATAAATGTTTTCAGATTTTTGGGGTAGATACTCAGAAGAGGGATTGCTGGGTCATATGGTAATTCTATTCTTGATTTTCTGAGGAACCTCCATACTATTTTTTATAGTGGCTGTACCAATTTACATTTCCACCAGGAGCCTCTCCAACTTGTTATTACTTGTCTTGTTGATAATAGCCATTCTAACAGGTGTGAGGTGGTATCTCATTGTAGTTTTGATTTGCATTTCCCTAATAGCTAGTGAAGTTGAACAGTTTTTCATGTATCTGTTGGTTGTTTGTATGTCTTCTTAGGAGAAGTGTCTGTTCAGGTCCTTTGCCCATTTTTTAATTGGACTGTTTGTTTTCTGTTGTTGAGTTGTTTAAGTTCTTTATATATTTGGGATATTAGCCTCTTATCAGAGGTGTTTGCAAATACTTTTCCCATTTGGTTGGCTTCCTCTTTGTTTTGTTGATGATTTCTTTTGCTGTGAAGAAGTATCTTTGTAGTTTAATATAGTCCCATTCATTTCTTTTTGCTTTTACTTCTCTTGCCTTTAGGTTCAAATTCATGAATCCTCTCTGAGCCCAAGGTCCACAAGTTTAGTACCTATGCTTTCTTCTATGCATTTTATTGTTTCAGGGCTTATATTTAGGTCTTTGATCCATTTTGAGTTAATTTTGGTATAAGGAGACAGATAGCAGCCTAGTTTCATTCGTTTGCACATGGCTTTCCAATTTTCCCAGCTCCATTTATTGAAGAGGCTTTCTTTTTCTCAATTATGTTTTTGGCTTCTTTGTCACAAATTGCTTACCTATATATATGTGGGTTTATTTCTGGGTTCTCAATTCTATTCCATTGGTGTGTGTGTCTGTTTTTCTGCCAATACCTTGCTGTTTTTATTATTGTCACTTTGTAGTATAAATTGAAGTCAGGGAGTGTGATACCTCCAGCCTTGTTCTTTTTTCTTATATGCTTTGGCTAGTCAGGGTCTTCTGTGATTCCATACTAATCTGATTATTTTTTTGTTCTATTTTCTTAAAAAATGCTATTGGGGGGCCAACCAGGTGGCTCAGTTGGTTGGAGCATGAGCTCTGAGTGACAGGGTCGCTGGTTCGATTCCCACATGGGCCAGTGAACTGCGCCCAAGCTAAGATGCCTCTGAGCTGCCAATGGGCGGCTGGATGGCTCAGATGGTGAGAGTGCGTGCTCTTAACAACAAGGTTGCTGGTTCTAGTCCTGCATGGGTGATAGGCTGTGCCACCCCCCCCCCCCCCCCCCCCGCAGCTAGATTGAGGGCAGGCAACTGGACTTGGAGCTGAGCTGCGCCTTCCATGGCTAAGATTGAAGGACAATGACTTGACTTGGAGCTGATGGGTCCTGGCAAAACCCAATGTTCCCTTCCCCAATTCCTCAACACTGTTCCCTTCCCCAATAAAACCTTTAAAAAAATGCTATTGGGATTTTGATGGGGATTGCATTAAATCTGTATAAGGCTTTGGGTAATATCGCTATTTTAACTATGTTGATTCTTACAACCCATGAACATGGAATGTCTTTCCATTTCTTTATGTCTTCAATTTCTTTTAATGTCTTATAGTTTTCAGTGTATAGGTGCTTCACATCCTTTGTTAAGTTTATTACTGGGTATTTTACTCTTTAACTTGCAAATGCAAATGGAATTGCCTTTTTTTTTCATTTCTTTTTCTGAAATTTCATTGTTAGTATAGAGAAACACAATGGAATTTTTTGTTGTTGGTTTTCACATTTTTATTGAGGGCCACGGTGGGGGTCCTCCTCCCTGTTAGTGGAGCTTCTCACAGTTTCTTCAGCCACTCCAAGCTTCGGCCCTGGGGGTCCTGGGGGTGGCTGGGTATGTCAGGCATGTTCCCATCATCTCGGTCGGGCACTGGGTAGTTGTAGGGTGTGACTTAGTTGATCATGCTGGCATACTTGGTGTAGGGGCAGAGGGGTGGCAGAATTATAGTGATGGGTTCACAGAATGCTGAGGGTAGGACGATGGGAACTCTGGAGTGGATGGAAGAGGTAAAGCTGGAAAGTCGTTTGGGGTGATGAACTTTCGCACTCACGCACCGAGGCCCCCGATGGTGAAGGACGAGACCAGAACCGGCTCCTTGGCCCAGGCATTCTTGAAGAAGGCAGCGAGTCTCCTCACCATCTTGGTCTCGGCCCACAATGGAATTTTGTACATCAATTTTGTATCCTGCAATTTACTGTATTTGTTTATTGTTTCTAATAGTTTTTTGGTGGGGTCTTTAGGGTTTCTTATATAAAGAATCACATCATCTGTAAAGAGTGACAATTTAACTTCTTCAAGCACAATTTGGATGCCTTTTATTTCTTTCTCTTGCCTGATTGCTCTGCCTAGGACTTCCAATACTGTGTCAAATAACAGTGGTGACAGGAGTGTGCATGCCTGTCTTGTTCCTGATCTCAGAGGAAAAACTTTTAGCTTTATACCATTAAGTATAATATTAGCTGAGGGTTTGTCATATATGGCCTTTATTATGTTGAAGTACTTTCCTTCTATACCCATTTTATTAAGTGCTTTAATCATAAATGGATGTTGTATCTTGTCAAATACTTTTTCTGAATCTATTGATATAATCATATGATTTTTTTCCTTTAGTTTGTTAATGTGGTTTATTGCATTGATTTATTTGTGTATGTTGCATCATCCTTGTGCCCCTGGAATGAACCCCACTTGATAGTGATGTATAATCTTTTTAATGTATTCTTGTATTTGATTTGCTGGTATTTTATGATTTTTGCACCTGTATTCATCAGAGATGTTGGTCTATAGTTTTCTTTTTTGTGTGTTATCCTAACTAGGTTTTGGTATCAGGGTAATATTGGCCTCATAAAATGAGTTAGGAAGTATACCTCTTCTTCAATTTTTTGGAAGAGTTTGAGGAATCCATGTATTAAATCATGTTTGAATGTTTGGTAGAATTTACTAGGAAGCCATCTGGTCCTAGATTTTTGCTTTGAGGAGGTTTTGGATGATTGTTTCAACTTCCTTACTGTTTATCAATCTATTTAGATTTTCCAGTTCTTTGTGATTCAGTTTAGGAAGGTTATATATTTCCAAGAACTTTTTATTTCTTCTACGTTATTGAATTTGGTGGCATATAGTCCTTCATAGTGCATTATTATTATTATTATTATTATTATTAGTAGTAGTAGTAGTTTCAGGAATACAAAGCAACATACTGTGTTTTCCTGAAAATAAGACCTAACTGGGAAATAAGCCCTAGCATGATTTTTCAGGATGCTCGTAATATAAGCCCTACCCCAAATATAAGCCCCAGTTAAGATCATCAGCCAGACATAACTGTTTGAATAAATGTAGATTTTTGTATATGAATAAATGAATAAATATAGACTGTTGGAGCAAAAATTAATATAAGACCCTGCCTTATTTTCAGGGAAACACAGTAATAATTAGACATTTACATCCCTCACAAAGTGATAACCCACCTACCCCAAGCTACTATGCCACTGACATCTTATATAACTGTTACAATACCATTGACTATCTTCCTTATGCTATACTCCACCTCCCATGAATATATATATATATATATATATATATATA
>NW_017732070.1:252243-291011 GCF_001890085.2 Hipposideros armiger
CACCATCAAATGAACTTCTTTGAGTTCATGAGGAACCCAAATATCGAGTTTGCTTATGTATCCCAGCTTCTTCAGGTGGCCGTGAATGCTTGAATGATGGATGTTCAATGTTTCTGCAATCTCTCTTGTCATGTAACATGGGTTTGACCTGATCAATGCCTTATTGTGTCGTCATCAACCTCGGTGGGCCTCCCTGACTGAGGAGCGTCGTTGAGATCAAAATCACCAGCACGGAATTTTGTGAACCATCATTGGCACTACGTTCTTGTAGAGCATTGTCACCCTAAACTTTATGCAACTTTTCACAAGCTTGATGCATTTTTCCCTGGATGCCATTTGTTTGGAGTATTATTTTTCAACCTTTCACTTTTAGTCTATATTTGTCCTTGTAGCTGAGATATGTCTCTTGGAAGCAGCATATAATTGGGTTTTGTTTTTTGATCCAATCTTCTACTCTACCTTTTTATTGGTGAGTTTAGTCCATTTACATTTAGGGTGATCATTGATATATTGAGGATTTCCTATAGCCATTTTATCTTTTGTTTTCTGGTAACGTGGTGTCTCCATTGTGTCTTTGCCTTTGTGTTTCTGTCTGTTATTTTAGTTTGGTGGTATTCTATGATTTTTTCCCCTTCGTTTTCTCTTTTTTGTGTTATGTGTCTCAGTTCTGGATTTTTTATTTTTGTTTTTGAGTGGTTACCATTAAGTTTATGTAAATGAAAATTCCATATATACAATAATCTTTTTTCTTCAGCATGCATTTTATCTCCATTCGTTTTGCAATTCAGACCTTTACTCCCTTGCCTTTTATATTTATGTTGTCACAAATTATCCCTATTTCTGCTGTAAGTTCATTTATGAGTTGCAGTAGCAGATTGTCTTCCTTGTCTCTTTTTCTTTTATTATGTTTTTATCTTCTTTTATGTTTTATGTTTTGTTTAAGTATATAGTGCCCTGTTCTGTGTAGGGGTTACTATTTCCTGCTTCTGTTAGTAATCTTACTCCTAGCTTTTTGCCTTTTGTCTTTTTGTTTCAGGTAGAATAACCTCCTTTAGAATTTCCTGTAATGCAGGCCTTTTGGTGGAAAATTCCCTCAGCTTCTGTGTATCTGGAAATGTCCTTATTCCTTCTTCATATCTAAAGGATAGCTTTGCAGGATTTATTATTCTCATCTGGTAATTTCTCTCTTTCAATAATTTGAATATTTGATTCCACTCCCTCCTCACTTATACAGTTTCTGATGAAAAATCTGATGATAATTTAATAGGCTTTCTTTTGTAGATTACCATCTTCTTTTCCCTGGCTGCCTTGAGAACTCTTTCTTTGTCATTAATTTTTGACAGCTTCAATATAATGTGCCTTGGAGAAGACCTTTTATAATTCAGGTAATAAGGTGTTCTGTTTGCTTCTTGGATTCAAGGACCCAGTTCTTTCCATGGTTTTTGGAAGTTCTTGTTCACTATTTGTTTAAATAGGTTCTCTGTGTCCTTCTCCTTCTGGTATGTCCATTATTCTTATATTGCTCTTTTTAGTGGAGTCAGATAGTTTTTGTAGAGTTCTTTCATTTCTTTTAACTCTCAAGTCTCTCTCTTCTTCCATGTGTATCATTTCCAGATTTCTATCTTGATATCACTAATTCTTTCCTTCATCTGGTCAACTCTATTTTCTAAGCTTGCTGATTCATTCTTTACCTCTTTTATTGAGTTCTTCAGCTCCAGAATTGCAATTTAGTTCTTTTTAAAAATTTCAATCGCTTTGGTAAAGTATTCATTTTGTTTGTTGATTTTATTTCTGAGTTTATTAAACTCCCTATCTGAGTTTTCTTGCATCTCATTGAGTTTTTTCAGAACTGCAATGCTGAGTTCTCTGTTATTTAAGTCACATATTTCCATGTCTTTAAAATAATTTTCTGGAGATTTTTCATTTCCTGTCTGAGTTTTCTTGTTACCTTGGTTATTCATGATAATTAATAGATTATTTTTCTTCCTGGGCTTCTACAGGAGTGAGTTCTGCAACAGGTTGATATAAAGAGGTATTTCTTTTGCTTTTGGTAGGTAGCATTTCATTTTCTCTTTCCCTGTTCTGGCTTCTTGCGTGGTGGGACATTTTCTGGGGAGGTGGGCTTCTCCTCTGTGACCAGGTCACCTTAGTCTCAGGGCACCACCCCCATGGGAGGATGTGGTGGATGATGGGGTTCTGAGCCCCTGTAATTCCAGTCCTGCCCCTGCAGTCATATGTGGAGGTGTATGTCTTAGCAGCCCTGGGTGCCCCCACTGGGATCAGCTGTGAAAGTTGGGGGCAGGGTGGCCTGGAGAGGTGGCTGGTATATTTATGGCTTTGTTCTCCTCCAAGTAATGGCAACAGATCACAGCTGCCTCACCCTATAGCTCCTCCCTTGTCACTGGAATTAGCTGCAGTGTGTGTCTGGCACTCAGAAACTGTTTCTCCAGTTCTCAGGGCTGTAGATACACTGCTACCATTTTTTTTTCTGGAGCCCACGGATAACACTGAGAGTGTGTGTGGGAGGTGATCTCTGGGAGGGTGGGAAGTGGCCAGGCTCCGTGACTTTGTTTTTTGTCTGGCAGTTAGGGCTGTTAGACTGCAGTTGTTGCACTTCTGTATTCAACTTTGACCCAAGGTCTCTGCCTTAATCACTGGGTTCAGCTGTATTATAAGCTGATCCCTCAGGCTGGATTGCTGGGGCCACATAGAGTACACCTGAAGTCTCTCCTCACCCCCAAATAAATATGACTTAATTACATCTTTAAAATACTACAAATAAGTCTGAGGAATCACTCAACATCTGGGAGTTTCTGTAGCTGGACGACTTACATCTTATTCATCAGCCTGCTGAACTGTTCCTTTTTCAGAAACATAGATACCATCCAAAAATTTTCTGATATCCTTGTTTTTAACTGTTGTGGCTTGTTGAATCAAAGCAGCTGAATTTGACACAAGTTCAATATTATTTCTTTCAAGGATTACCCATCTTTCTGAGCTTGAGCTAGTAAACAAGCAACACCTGACCTCATCCGAACCCTGCAGGTGTATTTTTCACCCAAGAAATTTTGGATTTCAACAGGAGAACCATTCTCCTGAATAAAGATGTTGATGGGGAAGTGAGCACACACAGACCTCATCTTGTAACAGGAGCCCAATGTAACACCCTTGATCGTGTTCTGTACATGAGTACAGATAGTGAGAATAGGAGCCAGTGCCTTTCTATTTCCCCACCATTTGTCAACGCGTAGCCTCTTCTTTTTCTTTCCAAGGAGACTGAGTTCTACATTGATGTGATTGAAGTCGCTCTGCAGGGTGCCTCTAGGGCCCTTCACAATAACTATGCGTCCCTTCAGAGTGATGTCCAAATTTTCTGGAATGTCCACAGTCTGATTGCTGAGAATGGTCTTTATCCTCATAGTAGATGCAGCAAAGAGTGTACCTGCTGTCTTAATCCTCCCCTCTCCTGAGACCACAGTGAGCTCTGGGCTGCATTCTGCACCCCCTTCTCTATGCTTCTCTCACCCCTCCTCTCCTGTTTACCCGATTCACCCACCTTCAGGTGTTTTGATGCAGGGATCTCTCAGGTGTATTTGTGTGTTGCATAAGGAATCCTTTTCACCATTGAATTTTAACTGTTCAACTTGTTGTAACTTCAAGGCAGATATCTAGGGGCACCCCCTCACACAGCCAGGTTTCTGTCACCACTCTATTTTTTTTTTTAAATTGGGGAATTGCGGGAGGGAAACAGTGTTGGGGAATTGAGGGAAGGGGACCAGCCAAGTTGTTGTTCTTCAATCTTAGTTGTGGAGGGTACCAGTCGCCATCTGGTTGCCCATTGGCAGCTCATGGCCTCTAAGCTCAAGGTGCCAAATTTAGTCTTAGTTGCGGGTGGGCATAGCCTCTATCCCATGTGGGAGCGGAACTGGCAGCCTTGTTGTTAAAAGTGCATGCTCTATCCACTGAGTCATCTGGGTGGCAGCTCAGCTCAAGATGCTAAGTTCAGTCTTAGTTGTGGGTGGGTGTATCCCACCATCGAACAGGCAGTCTTGTTGTTAGGAGCACATGCTCTCAGAAGCTGAAACTTGGGAGCTCAGTGGCAGCTCAGCTCAGGCACAGCATCACTGACCCATGTGGGAATTGAACCAGTGGCCATGTTGCTCAGAGCTTGCGCTCTTAAGCTAACTCTTAACCAACTGAGCCACTTGGCCGGCCTTCTATTTGTTCTTAAATGCTCTATCCTTAGTGTGTGTGTTTTGACATGAATATAATTTTAATGGCAATTCAGTATGCCATTTGCAGTCAAGTAGAGGAGAACTTTTATGGTGTTAAAAAGCACGTAACATGAGATCTACCCTCAAATTTTTAAGTGTACAGTATAATATAGCTTACTATAAGCACAATGTTGTATAGCAGATCTCTAGAACTTTTTCACCTTGCATGTCTGAGACTTTATATTCATTTAATAGTAACTCTTTGTTTGCCCCTCCTACCAGCCCTTGGCAACCACCATTCAACTCTCTGCTTTGGTGAGTTTGACTACTTTAGATACCTCATATAAGTGGAATCATACAGTATTTGTCCTTCTGTGATTGGCTTATTCGCTTAGTACAATATCCTCAAGGTTCATCTATGTTGTAGCATATGACAGGTTTTCCTTTTTTATGGCTGAATAATATTCCATTTAATGTATATACCACACTTTATCTGTTTATCTGTCAGTGTACATTTAGGTTGTTTTCACCTCTTGGCTATTTTGAAAAATTCTGCACTGAACATGGGAGTGCAAATAGTATCTCATCTTCACTCTGTTTTTTTTTTAAAGATTTTTTAATTGGGGAATTGGGGGAAGGGGAACAGACAAGTTGCTGTCATTTTGTTCTTCAGTCTAGTTGTGGAGGATGTTGCTTCACTGGCCCAAGTTGGCACCATCATTGCACTCTTCCCGGGCGAGGCAGATCAGTCGCCGGCTTCTGGACGGCCGCTCACTGTGGCTGCTGGCCGCTCACGCTGGCTGCTGGCTATACTCGGTAGCCCATGGCAACCCACTGCCACAGGGGCTGCAGCCTACGCCGTCGCCAGCGACTCACGGCAGCCCAGCTCCAGGTTGAGCTGTTGTTCAGCATCTTGGCTGTAGAGGGCAGTGTCACTGGCCCTCATATGTGGGATCCGAACCGGGGCCCTCTGGCGTCCCAAGCCAGCTCTTAACCATCGCGCCACTCAGCCGGCCCTCATCTTCATTGCGTTTTAATCAGTCTAAATATCACTAATAAATATCCATATGTTCTTTTGGAATAGACACAGTTTAACAGTTAAATAAATATAATAGAATAATTTTACTGGTTCTGCAGGCTCCTCTCTACTGAAATGACCATGTTAGGTTACCCAGCTGGCAATGCAGGCAACAAGCTAACGTTCCAGAGAACTAAACTCATTCCAGGAGAATATGAGATGGCATAGGCTCCGTGCTGGATGCTCTGGGAGGGTCAGTGGCATATGGTGTTACTTCACTGGCCTCCACAGGGCTGTATTCCATCAGCAGTGTAAAGAAAAAAACCACTCTGGAAAGGATGCTCTGAGACTGAGTAAATATTTCCCAGCAGGGCCTCTGCCCCTCCAGGCAGAGAGGCCTGGGGTGTTCAGATATGAGGACATCTCTATTAAGAGCTAAGGATTGAGTTATGTGTGCTGGCAATGCTGCTAGCAACATTAGCAGACTGCTGATTCTGGAATCCATTATCTTATTTGCCTTAATCTTAGTTGTTGGGGGTTTAGTTCTCATGCTTGATTAGAACATTTCTGGGGCTTTTACTTACATATCTTGTTTTGCTTCAGGAAGAAAAATGGGAAAGTTCAGGTTGCAGCAGTTTCTCTTTGTGAGGTGCAAATAGCTTGGTTTAATATGCAGATGGAAAAGGAAAACAAGAGAGAAAACCTGCTAAGTGATTGCTGGCCTTGCCATGATACATTTTCTAACAAGCTCCAGGTACTTCTGGCTTTCTCAGTTTCAGTCCTTGCTGATCAAATCTGTGAGCTGGTGAATGAGGATAATGCTTCCTTTGATATAGACAGACATAAGTGTATAAATCAACTACAAACATTTTTAGGCTATTTGTACTTGTAGAGGCTTAATTGAGCACCTATATATATTGTGAATTCCTTTTTTCTTCCTACGGTGATGCTAGACTGAACATTCTTTCTGTTTTAAAAATCTGCGACTCTCCAGTCATCTGTGATAATGAGAAGTGGCTACTCTTAAATCATATTTTCAATGTGTGAGCTGCTGTGGATCTCTCCTTTGTAGAAGTGCTGCTCAGGGTAGGGTTATGTGCAGGAATACTCAACATGGACTGCAGGATACAGCTGGGGAGGGACGGCAGGGCAGCAGGGGAGTGGCAGTGAAGGAGCACCTGTCCGATGAATCAGCACGGCAGTGCTGTAATTTATTAGTCACACTTGGACATAAACAAACTCTATGTTTTATTGTGTGATCTTTTTTCAGGAGCTAGGAAACCAGCCTTCTATTGGTCTGTTCCTTAGAGTATTGCCTCAAGGGTACTGTGCTTTGGTCTTCACAACTTAAGGTGCATGTGGTAAAATTGGAAAGGGACCACAGATGAGCAATGGAATTGATTAAAGGCATGAAAAATAGGACTTCTGCCTGATGAAGACATCTCAAAGGAGACGTGGCTGTTTTACTGGAGAAGAAATATTGAAGAGATGCTTAGTAGGCTTTAAAATATTAACTATATTACTTAAATGGCACTGATGATCTCTTCTGAAGCAGGCCTAAGAAAGCTAATGGGAAACGTTTAATTGAGATACAAAAGAGCACATTTTTCATAGGAAGGATGATTGAACAGAACATAGGAATGGGTCTCTTAAGGAAACTGAAGAATGTTTCATTTTTACTATTTATGGACAGGCTAGATGACCACATGGGTTGGATAGTCGGGGTGTGGGCCTCTACCCTCAAGGCCTCTCCTGGAACCTATATTCTGTGGTCTTAGATCTTCCTTTCACCCACAGGAGTTTGTACTCTCCTGGATTAGAGGGGTGGGGATACCTTCCTTACCTATCTTAATATTTGCCTCCCTCTAAGTTTCTCCTTTAGCCATTTGACCCAGTGTTTTAGGGTATATATACTGGTTCCCCTGATATGAGCAGCCTGTTGACTATTGCTAGGGAGCGTGGGTCAGTTCTGGCCACAGAAAGTAGAAGCCCAGTAGTGGAATGAGTGTGTATTAGAAGGGACAGAATCATTTGGCATAGCCACTGCTTGGCCTTACACACCTAGGCAGAAAGGCGTATAAAGAAGACTTGCTGGGTTTTGATGGCTATGGTTTGCAGCCCAGTTCTGCCATTTACTAGCTGAGTAACTAGTAAATGGGTGAGCTGCTCAGGTTTTCTGAATCTCACATTCTTTTTCTATAAAATGAGGATTAAAATAATAATACATAATTCACTGGATTTTATGAGACTCAAATGAGATGACAAAGTTCTCTGTAAACAGTAAATTCCCATGCAGAAGTCAGTGTTGGTCACTAGACAGAGTTAGCCTTTTGCTCATACTTACCTGGCTTCTGGTATCCCTGTTACTGTCCTCTGCTACTAGCTCCCTGTGCCTAGACCCTGGTTGGACTGCTGGGTTGTCCAGGATTCTGACTTCCTCCTCCCAAGCAAGATTCAGGGCTTCTCAAGTCTCTCTGTATGTAGCTTTCCTTTTCTTCATGTTGTCAGGATCCCGATTTCAAATAGGCTACAATAAATGGGTGGCGTGGTTTGATCAGATAAACTAATCTCTTCAGTCACTCAGATTTTAAATGGGCAACATTTGCCACATAACACATAACACAGTGTCCTGATCCAGGTAAAAAGCATGACCTCTTTAAGATGGCCCTTAAAAAATGAAGGTAATGTTAGTGATGACTGGAAACCCAGGGCTCTCTGAGAAGCCTGTGGGGGAGTATTTTTGGCAGAGACTCCCATCAGTTCTCAGCTCACATCATGTGGCATTTGCCTATGTGGCTGTGTGTGAATGGCACTGTCTGAGGAGAAGTCAGGAATGGGGGAGGGCAGGACTTCCTGTTTTCCCCATAACATGCATGCTTACACACTCATCCACAGCCTCTCTGAGGAGAACAGTCAATTCATAGAGATTAGGCTAGGGGCAAGTGGAGAGCTAAATTCTGAACATTTGTCAGTAAAACTGCCTCTTAAAATAGCTCAAGGATGTTTCTGTGGCTATTTGCATATAATATAATATAATTAATATTATATATATATCCTGTCTATGCAGAAGGTTTGTCTTTAGCTACCATATGTATAACAACACATATTTAAGCACATACCCTAATATAAGTCATGAAACAAAAATGAATGAACTCACATAAGTTACAATATTTATGTCCTAAGATGGCTAAACTTAGCTACAACATCTAATTTACAGTGACGTCTTTCTTTAACAAGTTTTATAAGAGGGATGTTTTAAGTCAAGGAAGAGCAGTGACTCATTCACATGGTGGGCCAGTGGCTGAGCTAAGTTTAGAATAGGAGGATGCTAGGATCTTCTGGAACTTAAAGCTTTACCATGAAGTCATTTTGCTCTTTCACACTGTTTTTTTTTTCCCTTTCTTTTTTTATCATTCATTTAGGTAAAATCAGGAACTTGTAATGCAATAGCAAAAGTCTCATTTTCCTTATTCTATTAGTTCGCTTGATATAGCTCTGTTTTAGGTTCTATTTTGGGACACCATTTAAATAGTTTGGGCTCAGTTTGGTTGTTTTGCAACTTACGGTATGAGATTTTACCAAGTTAATTTTTACCTTTAAATTATGATAAAGGTAAAGGCCTCCAACAATGAGGTGGAAATAGAGAGACAATTGGGAAGAGTAAGAAATTCTTTTGTTTAAAAGGGAGAAGTGAATGATCTGAATAATACATTGTTCCACATTCATTCAAAAACATTTCATTTAATAATAACTAGCTACTAGGGCTGTAGGAGAGAGAAATTGTCTTCAAGGAGCTCCATTATTCTAAGAGGAAGATGGAAATGCAAACAAGTAATTGTGATGCAGGAAGAGAGACATAGCAGGACAGCTGTAGTTTCAAATATTACTGTGAAGAACTGGGAAGAGGGATTGAAATTAAACAGCTGGGAGACCCTGATCTAGAAAGCATTAGGGAGAAGATGGGGCCCTATAGAGGTCAGGGTAGGGGTGGCCATGCCAGGCACTCACCAACACCTACAAAGACTTGGAAACATGGTATGTGTGGAGCAGCAGGCCTAAGAGAGTCTCTTGGATTTTAGTAGCTGGGGCTGTTTAAATGCAAGAAGGTTGTCTCTAACTGGAATTACTCCAAGAGTGTCTGGGTGGATATTGCAGAGGGACGGTGTCTGGAGTTTATGACATAAGATTTTTTTTTTTTTTAAATTGGGGATTGGGGGATGGGAACAGTGCTGGGGAATTGGGGGAAAGGGAACAGACAAGTTGCTGTCCTTTTGTTCTTCGGTCTAGTTGTGGAGGACGTTGCTTCACTGGCTCAAGTTGGCACCATCATTGCACTCTTCCCGGGTGAGGCAGATCAGTCGCCAGCTTCTGGACAGCTGCTCACGACGGCTGCTGGCCGCTCACGCTGGCTGCTGACTACACATGGTAGCCCATGGCAACCCACTGCAGCAGGGGCTGCAGCCCACGCTGTCGCTGGCGACTCACAGCAGCCCAGCTCCAGGTTGAGCTGTTGTTCAGCATCTTAGCTGTAGAGGGCAGTGTCACTGGCCCTCACATGTGGGATCCGAACCGGAGCCCTTTGGTGTCCCAAGCCAGCTCTTAACCAACACACCACTCGGCCAGCCCACCTTTTAAGATTCTTTAAAATTCCTCTCTGATTCTTAATATTTTCCAAAGATGAGGATTCAGATACTCTTGCTTCTAGTAAGCTGAAGTGTAGATCAAGACATGTGACCTGCATGCTTTTTTACATGCCTCATGCACCATGGTGTAGGGCAGTAGTTTGCAATCTTGATCGCCCTTCTACAAATTGTAATGCTCAGACTGTGATCTAAACCAAGTAAGCGGAATATCAGGGTCAGGGAGAGCCCAGACATCAGTATTTTTAAAGCTCTCCAGGTGATTCCAATGTCCAAGCCAAGATTTGGCATCAATAGTCTAGGGAAAGTGTGGTCCTTAGACTAGCAGCATTAGCATCACCTGTGACGTGTTAGGAATGCAAAATCCTTGCTCCCATCTGAGACTTACTGAATCAGAACTTTTGGAGATGGGGCCCAACCATCTGTGTTTCACAAGCTCATAGGTGAATTTGAGAATCATTGATCAGAAAAGACCAATTGTTCCAGGAACTTCACTTTCCTAATTGACTCAACAACTCCAAGCTTCATTGATTTTCATCCTGGGACTGCTGCTACCATTATTACCCCACCTGGTCATGAAAGAGCCTCTTCTTTTCTTCTGGTCTGGACAACTTCTCACTTGTTCCAGCCTGGTCAGATTAGAATTTTCAAAAGGACCTCTACTGAGGGAAAGCAAAAAAGGAAAAAATGGTATTGTAAAGCATAAAAACCATTGATTGTTTAGTATACAGATAACTGAAAGTTAACTAAAGTTAACACATTTGCATTGAATATCAGAAACACAAAGATAAATTAGAAATCTCTGTAATATAAAGGGGTCAGCATTTTAGGGAAAGGCATAATAAAACTAGACTATTGTCTGTCACTGTGTACAAAATTAACTCAAAATGGATCAAAGACCTAAACATAAGACCTGAAACAATAAACTGCATAGAAGAAAACATAGGTACTAGGCTTATGAACCTTGGGTTCAAAGAGGATTTTATGAATTTGACCTCAAAGTCAAGGGAAGTAAAGCTAAAATAAATGAATGGGACTATATCACACTAAAAAGCTTCAGCACATCAAAAGAAACCATCAACAAAATAAACAGGCAACCAACCAAATGGAAGATTTTTGCAAACAACACCTCCAATAAGGGGCTAATGTCCAAAATATATAAGGAACTCACACGACTCAACAACAAAAAAACAAACAATCTAATTAAAAACTGGGCAGAGGACTTGAATAGACATTTCTCCAAAGAGAACATACAAATGGCCAATAAACATATGAAAAAATGCTCAACATCACTAATCATCAGAGAAATGCAAATAAAAACCACAGTGAGATACCACCTCACACGTGTTGCAATGGCTATCATCAACAAGACAAATAATAACAAGTGTTGGAGAGGCTGTGGAGAAAAAGGAACCCTCATACACTGCTGGTGGGAATGCAGCTTGGTGCAGCCGCTATGGAAGGCAGTGTGGAGCTTCCTCAAAAAATTAAGAATAGAATTACCATATGAGCCAGCAATCCCTCTCCTGAGTATATCCCCAAAACACCTGAAAATATTTCTCCGTAAAGATATATGTGCTCCAAAGTTCACTGCAGCTTTATTTACGGTGGCCAAGACATGGAAACAACCAAAGTGTCCTTCAACAGATGACTGGATAAAGAAGATGTGGTATATATACACAATGGAATACTATTCTGCTGTAAGAAAAGATGAAATAGTGCCATTTGCAGATGGATGTTGAGATTGTTATGCTAAGTGAAATAAGTCGGACAGAAAAAGTCGCAAAGCATATGATTTCACTGATATGTGGGATATAAAACAGAAAGCAACAAAGGAACATGACAAACAGAAACAAAAACTGATAGACATAGACATGGTTATCAGAGGGTAAGGGGGGGGGAAGGGAGTGGTAGAAGAGGGTAAAAGGGATCAAACATATGGTGATGGAAGGAGAACTGACTCTAGGTGGTGAGCACACAATGTGATATATAGATGATGTATTACAGGATTGTACACCTGAAACCTATGTAACTTTACTAACCATTGTCACCCCAGTAAACTTTAATTAAAAAAAAAAGAAAAGAAATGTGTGTATGAAGTGTGACAGGTGCCATCATAGAAATCTGGTCTTCACAGAACTCATCAACAACCTGGGGCCAGGTTTTGTGGGACCCAAAGCTTGTACATTTTTTTTTCTGGTGGGGAAGCATTTAAAGAAAAGAATACAAAAATATGAAAAAAAATTAGGTGCAGGTCTTGAAACACAGTCTGATGTGCAGCTTCCTTAGACTACTGGTAAATATCTCTCCTTATCACAGTTTAGGCGATAGCCTCTTTAGGGCATAGTCTGTGTTAATCTTTCTCACTGACATATCCTCTGGATAACACAGTGCTTATTTGTTGAAAGAAAGAATGAATCTATGCAGATTAAGGAGGAGGCACAAACTAGTGCTGTCTTTACCAGCCTGAGAAAAGCCCAACTGCAATAACTTGGTTTGACCTTGGTCCTGTGGAAGGCCTGGGGAGATATCTTTAATTAACCCTTCTCTCTGAGGGGGTTCCGTGAAACCTGGACTCTCTATACTGAGATTGTTACATGGTTCTCTCTCTTGGTATATTTACAGAGACATGTGTATATACTTATATACAAAGTGCATATAGATATGCATAACCACATATACATATATGTAAATATGTATTATATACATATATATCATATACCCATTGTGAAAAAACAGGAGATGTAGAACATTAGAAAGAAAAAATAGTCTAGATGGTCTCTAAACTCTGAATGCTATGACTATAATATCAGAAATTTCATACCTAAGGCCATGTAGCAAAAGTCATGATAAAGGAGGCTGATATAAAAAATTATTTCTAATTAGGCCACCTTACTTTTTATTCTTAGATAAAAACCTAGGTACATTTTAATCTAATTGACAGCCACCCTGAAATAGCTGTTGCATATCTACAAGTTGTATCTACTTCAACTAATTAAACTCTAAGGATAAAGAGATTCTTATATAGAATTCCATTAAATATTCAAATGATGAATATCTCACTCCTACTTAATTGTATTTCATTTAAAAGGTTACAATTACTTTGTTATTTTGAGCACCTAAAAAGACTTGCTTCTTCTGGCACATTCTGAGTTTTGTGTAGGAAACATTTCATTTGGCAACAAGCAACAATGGAAAGCCTGATGACTCTAACTCAGGAATGATTGCTGCCCAGAAGGTGCATCTGGTTCCAAAATGCATCACTGTGTTCACACTTCTTAATTCTAGTAGTCCTCCATCTTTCATAATGAAGGACAAAATGCTCGTCGCTACTCTCTCAAAGTCTCAGAGAATTTGAAAGCTTGTGTGTCGTGCCTTGCTAAGATGGAAACATTTCTTACCCAAGTGTTTTATTTATAACCATGGTTTTAAAGCAAGTACTTGGGCCAGTTAACTCTAGCCTTTTAGATGGGTAAAAGCTGTCCCCAGGGGGCATCAATTTGGGTTCAGACAGATGGGGGACAGGCCACCAGAAGAGAGACACCAGTGCTTGCATTTGGGAGTGGCCATGCCGTGAGAACCAGTAGTAAGCATGAAAATGGTGAAGGAATTCGAGGACATGGAAGTGGGTCATTGACAGCATTTGCTGCATCAGCACCTAGAAAACAGGTGAGGGAAAGGAGCTGATTCCACACAGGCGGGGGAGAAACTCATTTTCAACCAATTAATCTGGTTGATATGGCTTTAGTTCCATAATCTCTAGAGGCCACCATTTCCCATTTCCCATTGCCATTGCCATTGCAGGCAACATCTGGGAGGACTTGTGGGTAAGGGTAGGAGAGAAATAAGGACAATGATAACATAGTTGAGGAAACTCAAATTTAAGTTATATGCCAGGTTCAGCTACATTTTTATGTGTATTTCTGCATTTGGTGAGGCCCATAGAATTTCTAAAAATTAGTTTTAGGTGTACAAAACTACATAATAGACATTTACACCCCTCACAAAGTGATAACCCCCCATTTATTACCCCTCTGACATCATATATAACTGTTACAATACCATTGACTATATTCCCTATGCTGTACTTTACATCCGGTGACTATATATATATATATCACAGGTGCCAAAAAAATGTATACAAGTCAACACTTTGATCAACGTTGCTCAAGCAGTAGTTCGCTGTAATTAGAAGTGTCTGGACGCTGGTGGTAACCACTCTGAGCACCTCTTGTAATTGCAGAAGTGAAATGTGACTTGTATTCATCTTTTCTTACTGGTATATATTGAGTATTACAATTTTAACACAGTTTTTTCCTTTCTTAAAATGTGCATACATGTTTTTGGCACTGTGTGTGTGTGTGTGTGTATAAAATTATAGATGACATTTAATATTATTCTACTTCAGCTTCAGGTGTATAGTACAGTAGTCAGGCATCTACACAGTTTATGAAGTGATCCCCCTGATACGTCCAATATCCATCTTATACCCCACATAATTTTACAATATTATTGATTATGTTCCCCATACTTTATTTCATATCCCTGTGACTATATTGTGATTACCAATTTGTACTTTCTAATCCCGTCACCTATTCCCCCATCCCCACCCTCTTCCCATCTAGCAACCATCAGTTTTTTCTCTGTATCCCAGAGTCTATTTCTGTTTTGTTTGTTCATTTATTCTGTTCTTTAGATTCCACATATAAATGAGATGACATGGTATTTGTCTTTCTCAGTCTGACTTATTTCACTTAGCATAATATTCTCTAGGTCCATCCATGTTGTTGCATAAAGATTTCATTCTTTTTTATGGCTGAGTAACAATCCATTGTATAAATGCACCACAGTTTCTTTATCCAATCGTCTATTGATGGGCATTTTGGTTGTTTCCATATCTTGGTTATTGTGAATAGCACTGCAATAAACATAGGGGTGCATATATTTTTTCGAATTAGTGTTTTGGATTTCTTTGGATAAATATCCAGGAGTGGGATTGCTGGGTAATAAGGTAGTTCTATTTTTAATTTTTTGAAGAAACTCCATACTGTTTTCCATAGTGGCTGCACCAATTTGCAATCCCAACAGTGCACGAGAGTTCTCTTTTCTCCACACCCTTACCAACACTTGTTTGTTGATTTATTGATGATAGCCATTCAGACAGGAGTGAGATGGTATCTCATTGTGGCTTTTATTTGCATTTCTGTAATTATTAGTGATGTTGAGCATCTTTTCATATGTCTGTTGGCCATCTGTATGTCCTCTTTAGAGAAATGTCTCATCATGTGCTCTGCCCATCTTTTTAATTGGGTTGTTTGTTTTTTTGATGTTGAGTTGTATGAGTTTTTTAAAAATAAATTTTGGATGTTAACCTCTTATCAGATGTATCATTGGCAAATATCTTCTCCCATTCAGTAGAGTTTTAGATACTTGTCCCAATTCACAGAATTAAGTTGTGACAGAGCTGGGCCCACCCCCTCCCCATTTTCTTTCTAGTTGTGACATTGATCTTAGCCAAAGAGGATGGATACCTTTCAAAAAGGTGGAAATCTAAGGTGTCTGGCATTTGTCAAGGCAGAGGTGGCCCTCCTAATGATGAAGACAATGTGGCAGGGAGATGGGAGGAAGGGATTTTCAGGAGTCTGTTCTCAGATAAGCCATTCTCCATTCCTCCAGCACACACAGAAAAAAGCCACCACCACCACCACCACCACCCAGCCTGACATGCAGGGAACCTGCTGGAAACAAAATTCTTGGAGTCAGCAGCCTACCAGTATGCAGTGTGTGCTCCACCCTCTCAACTTTGCAAGGGCTCAGCTCCTCTCAAAGTTCAGTTTGGAAAAACCCCTGCCAGGGAAGAGACAGCAAGTTCATGTTCTCAGTCACCCGGCAAAGCTGAGCACATCATCTCAGGCCTATGGATGAAGGCTGTATTTGCAAAGGAGAGGGCTCCAGAGGGCAGACTGTTTCATAAAGATGAGGATACAATTCTTTTTCGGGCACCATTTCCTTAATCACACTTATCATGACTTGTAATTATATGTAGTTTTACTTGTCTGTGGTCTGAATGCCTCAGTGTATAGGCTACATGGGAGCAAGGACCAAGCTGTTGGCTCACTAATGATTAATGGGTTGTGACTCAGTGAGTGGTGAGTGAGCTCAGCATTACCCAACTTCCTGCACAGTTGCAGACAGTAGGTTAGGCTCCTCCTTTTTCCTAAATGAATTTGAAAATTAGATTTTTTTTGACGGCTATGTGAACCTGGACATGTTATTTAAACTCTTTGAGCATTATTATTTTTTTTCTGGTGAAAAATGGGGATAATTACATCTATTTCCAAAAGATTTTAAGATGACTAGATCTGATAATTATATAGAGGATCTAGCATACAACAGGACTCAAAAATATTGAATGGGATCTGGTATAAAATACAACTGTTGTGAGGGTGGCTGGGAGAGGAGATTTGCTATTTTCTCTTTGAGCTATAACCAGGGATTCAGACTCTACAAGGGCTCCTGACTTTGTCTCCAACCATGGCTGTGCCTGAGGTAGACCATGTACATGTCTAAGCCCATGCAGAACCACAGGCCTTGTGTGTTCTGGCTGCTGTTGAGAGTTCACAGAGGGCTCCCTGAGAGCCCCACCTGCTGCCTTCCATCTGGTAGAAGAATTGGATTGAATGTGCTGTCTCTTAGCCATGTAGCTTAGATCCTGGAAAGAATCAGGTTCCTGAAGGCACTTCCATTAACCACTTAATATGCTTAGTAGCCAGTAAGACTGGAAGCATCGTGCTATCAACAATGAAGTATTTCTCAAGTAGGTTTGAAACATATTTATTTCCCCATCCTTCCTGTCCATTCAGAGCAGATGCCTGTTGTCGTGGTAACAAACAAGAGCAAGTAAGAGTTTTTGAGTGCCCTACACGCTTTTGTACAGGAAGAAGGGTGAGGTTGAACTGAAATGTGGACTGAAAATGAAATATTTTCATCTCCCTTTCTTTATAGAGGGCAGATATGACTGCTCCTCAATATATTCCTCCAAAGTAAGCATATTCAGTCAGTGCATTTGAGGAAGACAGAAAAAAAGAAAAAGGGAGATCCTTCCCAAAGATTTCATCCAATGCCATGCTTCTGAGATCATTTTGCCTCTTTCTTGGGCTCAGGAACTGTAACCCAAACACATACCAATTTTGAAGAAACTTATAATGGCCCACTCTTCTGTATTTCAAAAACACGCAGGTTAGGTTCTATTTTTTTTAAACATAAAATTGATTTAATTAAGCACACAAACAAGAGTGGATTTGGTTTGGAGTTTAGTGAAGAAAAGTGCATTTTACTAATTTTTATGCCTGACCAAAACTGTGCTCCCTGCCCCTGAGACAGTTCTTCAGTTTGGATGCTCTTTTCCTCTGCTTCAGCCCTGATGCTCATGTCTGTGTACTTTCTCAGTTCTGTTCTTTTTTGTCCCTTCCTTTTCAAGGTGCAGGAGACATTCATTCACAGCACACTCCTGGCTCAGGGAGCTCCATACGTCTTCCCATCACTCCCTTGGGAATCTCTGTGACTCAGCTCCAGTTCCCTCCTGCCTTCACAGGGCATAGTCTGCCTGATTCCAGGGTGCTCTAATTTCCGAGTGTCTGTTTTTGTGTGTGTGTGTGTTGAAAGGCGTCAGTCCCTAAACTGTTCAACACAATAAGCAATTATAACTAGAAACCTGAGGTTGGAGGCCTGAGGCCTAAGGTCTGGGTAGGCAAACGTGAGGATGAGAGGGTGTAAGGAAGAGAGGAGGCAGAGACTAAGAGAAGATTGTGATGCTGGAGGAAGTGAAGTAAATGGCAGAGAGCGGGTACTCTGCAGGCTGCTGAACCCAGCCTCCTCACAATGTTGTCCTTTCTGACTGTGGGAAACCTGGGCATGTTATTAAACTTCTCTACATCTTAGTTTCCCTATCTATAAGATAAAATACTATTAGTACCTACTCTAGAGTTTTGAGGATTGAATGGAGAATGTATGCAAATTACTTGGTGCTGTACCTGGCATATGCTAAATGTTCAATAAACCTTACTATTATTTGTGAATGTTATTACCGCCAGAAACTAACTTTGTTGATGTTCATAGGCTGTCTCAAGAGAACCTATTCATCTGGACCAAACACTTCTGTTGGTAAGTTTGTGAACATACAGAATCTCAGAGGTTTAAATGGCTGGTTCTCACTTGTGATATTTCATTAAGTATATTCAGTATATTTGGATACTTGAACTTCAAGAAAAGAATTTGAAGAAAGCACTTCTAACATTTGCAAATCCAGAGGCACAAGGATACGTAGAGGTCCACAAACCATATATCTAAATTCTGAAAAGTTGTATATCAAGCTACTAAACTCTAACTGTTGTTACTTTCCATCTTGACACATACACCTTCATGGCCACCTGGAAATCAGTTTTTTTCTTTAACAGGATTTTGAAATAGCATTTATTATTGCCTGTGTTCCTAGTTATAAAATTAGTACATGTGTTTAATAATAATTGTAATTACAATTATTTTATTGAACATTTACCCTATGTCAGGTACTGTGCTTAAAGCTTTAGATGCATTATCTCATTTAATCTATAAGAATTTGATGAGGCATGTCTTATTATCATCTCCATTTTACAGACATGAAAACTGAAGCCCAAAAATCCCCCAAAACCAGGGCCGGCCAAGTGGCGCGTTGGTTAAGAACTGGCTTGGGACACCAGAGGGCCCCGGTTCAGATCCCACGTATGAGGGCCAGTGACACTGCCCTCTACAGCTAAGATGCTGAACAACAGCTCAACCTGGAGCTGGGCTGCCATGAGTCGCCGGTGAAGTGATAGGCTGCAGCCCCTGCTGCAGTGGGTTGCCATGGGCTACTGTGTGTAGCCAGCAGCCACCGTGAGCGGCCGTCCAGAAGCCAGCACTGATCTGCCTCACCCGGGAAGAGTGCAATGATGGTGCCAACTTGGGCCAGTGAAGCAACGTCCTCCACAACTAGAATAAAGAACAGAAGGACAGCAACTTGTCTGTTCCCTTCCCCCAATTCCCCAGCGCTGTTCCCATCTCCCAATTCCCCAATAAAAATCTTTAAAAAAAAAGGAAGCAACCAACCAAACCAAAAACCCAAAAACCAAAAGACAATTAAAGAATCGCGTAGAAAAATATCAGTCACAATTTCACCCTCCAAATTTAACAAATATCCTGAGGCATGTTTTCCCAGTAATTTGGGAAGGCAGCTTTGAATTAGAATTCTTGGCCTCCTTAGCGGTCTGCGCTGGAAAATGGTGGCATAAGGAGAGCAAGCTCTGGTCCTTGGTCTGAGGTTAGCCCCCTTTGTCCCCATCCATGGCTTTATTCTGCATGCACTTGTGTGGGCCTCCCTCCCTCACCCCCCAGGCTGAGTGGGGAGCACTCTAGATATGGTCCAGCCTCTGGTAGAGGGACCCAGGGAGGCTTAATTGCACAGGCACTGGAAGTAGGCTTCAGGTTGTTTGACCTGGGAACCCTGGAATCCTAGATACCCAGAGTGTGGTCCAGGAGAAAGGGTGTTGACTCTGGGTATGCATGTCCCTTTGGCGCTACAGACTCCCCCATGGGCACGGGGTGGGGGGTGCAGCTAAATAAATGCTATACAGGAGATCCGGGATAAGACCCCTCTTGCCTGGGTTTAAGGGAAGTACTTCCTCACTGTTACTGAGGAAAGAAAAATCTGGTAGTTTAAACATTTTAAAAATTCTTGCACAACTTAATGAAGGGCTGATTATGTGGCATATTGATAGTCTGTGTTTAACAAATAAGTCTAGTAATGCATTACTATAATTACATTCTGGTAGCAGAATTACCTTTGTAGTATCAGTATCTCAGTGCTTGCTTATAATTTAAGGAAACACATTTAGAATCGATACCATATGTTGCTGAAGTAATTAAAAACATTGTTTGTATTTTTGCTAACTAAAATATGAGTCACAGATTTCAACAGTTCATTCATTTGTGCAACAAATGTTTATTGAGTGCCTGCTCAATAGACACTTGCCAGGTAGTGTATTAGGCATTCTAGATACTATTAATAATTAAATAAAGAATGACTAGAGCTGCATTTTGTAAACAATTGACACAAGGCAGTAAATTGAAGATAAAGGTTCAGGGAGAAAAGTCTGGGAGTTTTCTGGAGAGAATGGGGATGAGCATTTGGTTAGAAAATATTTCTTGATTCATAATATGCTCTTATTTTCCCAACACCACTGCTTGATTTCCATTTGCTTAAAAAAAGTAAATTATGGAATTTAGAAGTATTTCTCTTAAAAATGGCTCTTTGTGAATACTAAATCCTGCCCATCTTTATTTATCTTATGCTCTGGATTCATGTTCTAAACGTATAGACATGTGTTGACTTTTCTATTTGTTCTATGACCAGGTAAGTTAGAATTCTTTCACCATTTATTTGAATATCAGTTTCCAGGCAGCATTTTGGTACGACATTTGAAATATTATCTGCATAATATATGCCTATAATTTATTGGACTCTTGTCAATCTAGAAATAGGGAATCAAGTCATGATGATCAAATCATTCAGAGATCAAGGAGTATGACTCACCCATCATCCTTACAGCATGTTCTAAATGCTGTGAGGAGTCCAATGGCAAAGCTCCTTGCATCAGGGCATGGCAACCTTCTTCAAGAAGTGATAATAATATCCCTCTTTTCCCACAGTACTGAATTCTTTCATTTCTTTGGGCACACAGGCTGAAATCCATATTTCATCTAGTAGGAATTTATATGGATAAATAAGCTCTACTTTTAAAATATGACTACCTTGGAAAACTGATCTGAGAATGAATGCTTTTAGTCCTATTGCTTTCTTTCTATTACCTCATTGAAGTCAGCCACATTGAGAGTTTGGTGGGAGGAAGAGAGGAATGCTGGCCCTCTTGGTGATAGGAGAGCAGGCCTGGGAAGGCCCCAAGTGTAGGCTTCTGGGAGAGACGAGGATGAATGACTTCAGGGAGATGGAGGGAGAGAGGGTAGAATAAGGGTGGGAGGAGGACACTAAAAATTTTCACTTTAGCTCAAATTGAATTATCCAAAGGGGATTAAATCCTTAATACTTTTTTATTCCTGGTAGAGGAAGCATATGAATTAAATATAATGTTATATGTTGTTTGAAGCACTGAGACGACTGAGTGTATGTGTTTAACTTTTTCTGATGATAGGTTGCAGTGGTCTTACTTATTTATTTATTTTCCAGTTTTATTGAGATATAATTGCCATATAACATTGTGTAAATTTAAGGTGTACAACCTGATGATTTGAAACATGTATATATTGTGAAATGATTACCACAATAGTGTTAGTTAACACATCCATCTTCTCATGGAATTACCTCTATTATTGCAGTGAAAACACTTAAGATCTACTCTTTTAGCAACTTTCAAATGTATTAATATGATACATTTAACAATAGGCACCATGCTGAACATTAGATCTCCAGAACTTACTATTTTATAACTGGAAGTTTGTACTCTCTGACCAATATTTCCCCATTTTCTCCACCCTTTGCCCCAGTCCCAGGCAACCAGTATTCTGCTCTCTGTTTCCATGAGTTCAGCTTTTTAATTTTATTTTTAAGATTTTTATTTAAATATAGATAACATACAATATTATATTAGTTTCAGGTGTACACAATAGTCATTCAACATTTATATACCTAAAGAAGTGATCGCCATAAGTCCAACAACCATTTGACAATGTAATATTCATTGCAATATTCAATGCAATATTATTGACTATATTCCTTATGCTGTACATTACATTCCCATGACTTACTTGTTTTATACCTGGAAATTTGAATCTCTTATTCTCTTTCATGCTTGTCCTCCCTTTTTAAAATTTTAAATTACAGTTAACAATCAATATTTTATATTAATTTCAGGTGTAGAGCATAGTGGATAGACATCTATATAATTTAGGAAATGATCCCCCTGACTAGTCTAGTACCCACCTGACACTATACATAGTTATTATCATATTATTGACTATATTTCCTATGCTTTACTTTATATCTGTATGACTATTTTGTAACCACCAATTTGTATTTCTTATTTATTTATTTTTTTAAAAAGATTTTTATTGGGGAATTGGGGGGATGGGAACAGCAGTGGGGCATTGGGGGAAGGGGAACAGACAAGTTGCTGTTGTTTTGTTCTTCAGTCTAGTTGTGAAGGATGTTGCTTCACTGGCCCAAGTTGGCACCATCATTGTGCTCTTCCCCAGGTGAGGCAGATCAGTCGCCGGCTTCTGGATGGCCGCTCATTGCGGTTGCTGGCCGCTCTCGCTGGCTGCTGGCTGCATATGGTAGCCCATTGCAACCCACTGCCACAGGGGCTGCAGCCTACGCCGTCGCCGGCGACTCACGGCAGCCCAGGTTGAGCTGTTGTTCAGCATCTTAGCTGTAGAGGGCAGTGTCACTCGCCCTCATATGTGGGATCCGAATCGGGGCCCTCTGGCGTCCCAAGCCAGTTCTTAACCATCACGCCACTCGGCCGGCCCCAATTTGTATTTCTTAATGCCTTCACCTTTTTCACTCTGTCTGCCAACCCCCCCCCCATCTATCACCTCAATAATTCTAGAATCCATCTGACACCATGCATAATTATTACAATATTATTGACTATATTTCTTATGCTATACCCTACATCTGCATGATTACTGTGTAACAACAAATTTGTACTTCTTAATCCCTTCTTCATTTTCACCCATTCTCAACCCCCTTTCCATCTGGCAGCCATCAAATTGAACTCTGTATTTATGAGTTTGTTTCTGTTTTACTTGATTTTTTATTTTGTTCTTTAGATTCCACATATAAGCAAAATCACATTCCACCTGTCTTTCACTGTCTGACATACTCCACTCAGCATAATATCCTCCAAGTCCATCCATGCTGCCGCAGAAGACAAGAACCCATTCCCATCCATGGCCAAGCAGTATTCTATTGTATATATGTACCACCTACTCTTTTTTTTTTTTTTTTTTTAAGAGCCGCCCCTCAAACTCTTGAGCGAGCTCTTAACCAACTGAGCCACTCGGCCGGCCCCCACCTACTCTTTATCCATTCGTCCATCAATGGACACCCAGGCTGCCTCCACATTTTGGCCATTGTAAACAATATGGATGCACACATCTTGAAGTAGCATTTTGGATTTCCTCAGATAATTACCCAGAAGTGAGATTACTGGGTCCTTCTTTGTCACTTTGTTTTAAAATCTATTTTGTCTGGTATAAGTGTGCCAACTTAGCTTTTCTTTTTATTTCCATTTTCATGAAATATCTTTTTCCACTGCTTTACTTTCAGTTTGTATATGTCTTTTGATCTGAAATGAGTCTCTTATAGGCAGCATATGTAAGTGTCTTATTTTTTTGTCCATTGAGCCACCCTAATTTTTGATTGGAGCATTTAATCTATTGACATTTAAAGTAATTGTTGATAGATATGTAGTTATTGCCATTTTGTTATTTACTTTTTTTTTTTTTTTTGGTCTTACAGAAGTGCCTCCAAGATTCCTTGTAATACTGGTTTGGTGGTGAGGAATTCCTTCAGCTTTTTTCTTGTCTGGGAAGCTCTTTATCTGTCCTTCAATTCTAAATGATAGCTTTGCTGGGTAGACTAATCTTGGTTGTAGGTACTTGCTTTTTTTTAATTTTTAAAATTATTATTATTTAATTAAATTTTATTGGGGTGACAATTGTTAGTAAAGTTACATAGGTTTCAAGTGTACAATTCTGTAATACATCATCTACATATCACATTATGTGTTCACCACCCAGAGTCAGTTCTCCTTCCATCACCATATATTTAATCCCTTTTACCCTCATCTACCCCTCCTTCCGCCTTACCCTTATAGCCACTAAGCTATTGTCTGTGTCTATGTGTTTTCGTTTCTTCATTTGTTTGTCTTGTTCCTTTGTTGTTTTCAGTTTTATATACTACATATCAGTGAAATCATATAGTTCTCAACTTTTTCTGTCTGACTTATTTCACTTAGCATAATAATCTCAATATCTACCCATGTTATCGTAAATGACACTATTTCATCTTTTTTATGGCAGAGTAGTATTCCATTGTGTGTATATACCACATCTTCTTTATCTAATCATATATGGAAAGACACTTTGGTTGTTTCCATATCTTGGCCACCGTAAATAAAGCTGCAGTGAACTTTGGAGCACATATATCTTTACGGAGAAATATTTTCAGGTGTTTTGGGGATATACTCAGGAGAGGGATTGCTGGCTCATATGGTAATTCTATTCTTAATTTTTTGAGGAAGCTCCACACTGCCTTCCATAGCGTCTGCACCAGGCTGCATTCCCACCAGCAGTGTATGAGTGTTCCTTTTTCTCCACAGCCTCTCCAACACTTGTTATTATTTGTCTTGTTGATGATAGCCATTGCAACACGTGTGAGGTGGTATCTCACTGTGGTTTTTATTTGCATTTCTCTGATGATTTTTGATGTTGAGCATTTTTTCATATGTTTATTGGCCATTTGTATGTTCTCTTTGGAGAAATGTCTATTCAAGTCCTCTGCCCAGTTTTTAATTAGATTGTTTGTTTTTTTGTTGTTGAGTCGTGTGAGTTCCTTATATATTTTGGACATTAGCCCCTTATTGGAGGTGTTGTTTGCAAAAATCTTCCATTCGGTTGGTTGCCTGTTTATTTTGTTGATGGTTTCTTTTGATGTGCTGAAGCTTTTTAGTGTGATGTAGTCCCATTAATTTATTTTAGCTTTTACTTCCCTTGACTTTGAGGTCAAATTCATAAAATCCTCTTTGAACCCAAGGTTCATAAGCCTAGTACCTATGTTTTCTTCTATGCAGTTTATTGTTTCAGGTCTTATGTTTAGGTCTTTGATCCATTTTGAGTTAATTTTGGTACATGGTGATAGATAGCAGTCTATTTTTATTCTTTTGCACGTGGCTTTCCATTTCTCCCAGCACCATTTATTGAAGAGGCTCTTTTCTCAATTGTATGTTTTTGGCTGCTTTGTCGAAATTATCTGTTCATATTTATGTGGGTTTATTTCTGGGTTCTTAATTCTATTCCATTGGTCTGTGTGTCTGTTTTTCTGCCAATAACATGCTGTTTGATTATTGTTGCCCTGTAGTACAAGCTGGTTAGGGAGTGTGATACCTCCAGCACTGTTCTTTTTTCTTAGGATTGCTTTGGCTATTCGGGGTCTTTTGTGGTTCTATACAACCCTGATGATTTTTTGTTCTATTTCTTTAAAAAAATGCAATTGGGATTTTCATGGAGATTTCATTAATTCTGTATATTGCTTTGGGTAATATGGCCATTTTCACTATGTTGATTCTTCCAATCCATGAACACAGGATGTCTTTCCACTTCTTTGTGTATTCTTCAATTTCTTTTAAAAATGTCTTATAGTTTTCAATTTACAGGTCTTTCACATCCTTGGTTAAGTTTATTCCTAGGTATTTTATTCTTTTTGTTGAAATTGCAAAAGGAGTCATTTTTTTTCCATTTCTTTTTCTGAGATTTTATTGTTAATATAGGAATGCAGTTGACTTTTGTATGTTGATTTTGTAGCCGACAACTTTATTGTATTCGTTTATTGTTTCTAATAGCTTTGTGGTGCAGTCTTTAGGGTTTTCTATATATAGCACCATGTCATCTGCAAAAAGCGCCAATTTAACTTCTTCATTCCCAATTCGGATGCGTTTTATTCCTTTCTCTTGCCTAATTGCTCTGGCTAGGACTTCCAATACTATGTTGAAAAGCAGAGGTGATAGGGGACAATCCAGTCTTGTTCCTGAACATAGAGTGAAGGGCTTCAGTTTTCCACCATTGATTATGACATTGGCTGAGGGTTTGTCATATATGGCCTTTATTACGTTAAGGTATGTTCCTTTTATATCCATTTCTTTTTTTAATTGGGGAACTGGGGGAGGGAAACAGTGTTGGGGAATTGGGGAGGGGGACCAGCCAAGTTGTTGTTCCTTTTATATCCATTTTATTAACTGTTTTAATCATAAATGGATGTATCTTCTCAAATATTTTTTTCTGCATCTATGGATATAATCATATGATTTTTGTCCTTTATTTTGTGTATACGGTGTATCACATTAATCAATTTGCTTATGTTAAACCATCATTGTGCCCCTGGGATGTACCCCACTTGGTAGTGATGCATAATCTTTAGTTTCTTTTTTAGTTGAGCCCTCCTGCCACCTGTTGGCAGCTCAGTGGCAGCTCAGGTTGGGCAGAGAATCGAACTGGAGACCCTGTTGCTCAGAGCTCGCTCCGAGCTTTTAACCAACTGAGCCACTGTGCTGGCCCTGCATAATCTTTTAAATGCATTGTTACATTCGATTTGCTAGAATTTTGTTTAGGATTTTTGCATCTGTCTTCATCAGAGATATTGGTCTATAATTTTCTTTTTTTGTGTTCTCCTTACCAGGTTTTGATATCAGGGTAATGTTGGCCTTATATAATGAGTTAGGGAGTATTGTCTCTTTTGTTTTTTGGAAGAGTTTGAGGAGGACAGGTATTAGATCCTCTTTGAATGTTTGGTAGAACTCACTAGTGAAGCCATCTGTTCCTGGGCTTTTGCTTTTGGGAAGGTTTAGGATGACTGATTCAATTCCCTTACTGTTGATTGGTCTATTTATATTTTCTAACTATTCGTGATTCAGCCTCTGAAGGCTATATGTTTCTAAGAACATGTCCATTTCTTCTAGGTTATTGAATTTGGTGGCAGATAGTCCTTCATAGTCCTGAGATGATCCTTTGTATTTCTGTGGCATCCATGGTAACTTCCCCTATTTCATTTCTGATTTTGTTTATTTGTGTTTTCTCTTTTTATCTTAGTGAGTCTAGCTGAGGGTTTGTCAATTTTATTAATCTTTTCAAAGAACCAGTTCTTGTTGCGTTAATTTTTTCTGTTGTCTTTTTGTTCACTATTTCATTTAGTTCTGCTCTGATTTTTATTATTCCCTTCCTTCTGCTGACTTTGGGTTTCATTTATTCTTCTTTTTCTAGTTCTTTAAGGTGTAATGTAAGGTTATTTATCTGGGATTTTTCTTGTTTCTTGAGATAGGCCTGTAATGGTATAAATTTCCTTCTTAAAACTGCTTTCGCAGCATCCCAATAATGTTGGTAGGATGTGTTTTCATTCTCATTTGTGTCTATGTATCTTCTGATCTCTCCTCTTATTTCTTCTTTGACCAAGTCGTTCTTTAAAAGTATGTTGTTTGGGCCAGACAGGTGGTGCAGTTGGTTAGAGCGTGAGCTCTGAACAGCAGGGTCGATGGTTTGATTTCCACATGGGCCAGTGAGTTGTGCCCGAGCTGAGCTGCCGCTGAGCTGCCAATGGGTGGTCGGATGGCTCAGCTGGTGAGAGCGAGTGCTCTACAATAAGGTTGCCAATTCGACTCCCACATAGGATGGTGGGCTGCGCCCCACCGCTGGTGGACGGCGCCCCTCACAACTATTCAATTGATTGAAAGTGGCAACTGGACTTGGAGCTGAGCTGAGCCCTCCACAACTTGAAGGTCAACAATTTGACTTGGAGGTGATGGGTCCTGGAAAAACACAATGTTCCCCTCCCCAATTCCCCAACACTGTTCCCTTCCAAAATTCCCCAATAAAATCTTTAAAAAAAAAAGTATGTTGTTTAATCTCCACATATTTGTGGTTTTTCCTGCTTTCTTTTTGCAGTTGATCTCCAATTTCAAAGCCTTGTGATCAGAGAATATGCTTGGTATGATTTCTATCTTCTTAAATTTGCTGATGCTAGTTTTATGTCCCAATATATGGTTATCCTTATGTTCCATGTACACTAGAAAAGAATGTATAGTCTGATGTTCTAGGATGAAGTGATCTATAAATGTCAATTATGCTCATTATCTCTAATGTGTCATTTAGGGCTGATATTTCTTTATTTTCTGCTTGGATGATCTCTCCATAGCTGTCAATGATGTACTGTATTTAGATCCCCTACTATAATTGTGTTTTGGTCAATTTCTCCCTTTAGTTCTGTTAGTAGTTATCAGGTGCTCCCTGATTGGAGGCATAAATATTGATGACTGTTATGTCTTCTTTTTGGATAGTCCCTTTTATTAGTATGAAATGTCCATCTTAGTCTTTTGTTAATTTTTTTTATCCTGAAGTCTGTTTCTTCTGATATCAGTATGGCTACACTTGCTTTTCTCTAAATACTATTTGCTTGGAGTGTCAATTGCCACCCTTTCACTTTGAGTCTATATTTGTCCTTGTAGCTGAGATATGTCTCTTGGAGGCACCATATGGTTGGGTTTAGTTTTTTGATCCAGTCTGCTATGCTGTGCCTTTTTATTGGTGAGTTCAGTCCATTTACATTTAGGGTGATTATTCATATATGAGGATTTCTTATCCTTTGTTTTTTGGTAGGATGGTGTCTCCATTGTTTCTTTGCCTTTTTGTTGCTGTCTATTATTTCAGTGTGATGGCATTCTATGATTGTTCCCTCTGTTTCTTCTTTTATTATGTTGTATATTTCAGTACTAGATTTTTTTTTTTGAGTGGCTACCATTAAGTTCATGTAAAAGAAAGTTTCAGGTCGGCTGAGTGGCACGTTGGTTAAGAGCTGGCTTGGGACACCGGAGGGCCCCGGTTCGGATCCCACACATGAGGGGCAGTGACACTGCCCTCTACAGCTAAGATGCTGAACACAGCTCAACCTGGAGCTGGGCTGCCATGGATTGCCGGTGACAGCGTGGTCTGCAGTCCCCTGCTGCAGTGGGTTGCCATGGGCTACCATGTGTAGCCAGCAGCCAGCATGAGCGGCCGGCAGCCGCCGTGAGCGGCCATCCAGAAGCCGGTGACTGATCTGCCTCGCCTGGGAAGAGCGCAATGATGGTGCCAACTTGGGCCAGTGAAGCAACATCCTCCACAACTAGACTGAAGAACAAAACAACAGCAACTTGTCTGTTCCCCTTCCCCCGATTCCCCAATTAAGAAAAAAAATTGAAAGTTTTATATTTAGAATATTCCATTTTCTTCAGCATGCTTCCTTTCTCCACTCCCTTGTACTGGTTCAGACCTTTGCTATCTCCCCTTTTATATTTTTGTTGTCACAAATTATGCCTATTTATGCTGTGAGTTGATTTCTGCTCTGCAGTAGCAAGTTATCTTTTTCTTCTTGTTTTTCTTTGTGTTTTTTTCTTCTTTACCCTGTATGTTCTGTTTAAGTGTATAGTGTCCTATTTGGTGTAGGGGTTGCCATTTCCTGCTTCTGTCTGTCTGTTCATAATACTACTTGTGGTTTTTGAAAGGTTCACCGAGGAGAGAGGGGGCGAGAGACACCGATAGTCAAGCAAGCAAGTTTATTGAAAAGCCAGGCTGAGGACATGAGAGGTGTCAGCTCCGACTAAGGGAAGGGTCTAGTTTTTATAGGGTGGAGTAAGTAACCGGGAGCAATGGCTGGTGGGGGCAATGGCTGGGGGCAATGCCTGGGGGTTTTCGGAAAATTTCTACTTGTGCCAAGCAGGATCTGGATGATGTATTGCCCGCTGGGTTTTGCACCAAGTAGGATGCAGGGTGTGCACCCATTACTGCATGGCTGAGCTGGCCTCCAGGGCAAACAGTACCGTTCAGTTTTGTATTCTTTTGCTCTTTTGTTTCAGGTCGAATAACCTCCTTCAGTATTTCTTGCAGTGCAGGTCGTGAGTTCAAAAATTCCCTCAGCTTCTGTATGTCTGGAAATGTCTCTATTCCTCCTTTATATCTAAAGGATATCTTTGCTGGATATATTCTTGGTTCATAATTTCTCTCTTTCAATAGTTTGAATATTTGATTGCACTCCCTCTTGGCTTGTTTCTGCTGAAAAATCTGATGATAATCTAATGGGCTTTCCTTTGTAGGTTACCGTCTTCTTTTCCCTGGCTGCCTTCAGGATTCTTTCTTTGTCATTAATTTTTGACAGCCTCAATACAATGTGCCTTGGAGAAGGCCTGTTGGGATTAAGGTAATTAGGTGTTCTATTTGCTTTTTGGATGTGAGGATCCAGTTCTTTCCACAAGTTTGGGAAGTTCTCATCGACTATTTGTTTCAATATACTCTCTGTTCCCTCTCCCTTTCTTCTCCTTCTGGTATGTCCGTTATTCTTATGTTGTTCTTTCTGATGGAGCCAGAAAGTTTTTGTAGAGTTCTTTCATTTCTTTTAATTCTCAAGTCTCTTCTTCAATCTGTGTTATTTCCAGATTTCTATTTTTGATGTCACTGATTTTTTTTCTCCATCTGGTCACCTCTATTACCTAAGCTGGCTATTTCATTCTTCATTTCGTTTATTGAGTTCTTAATCTCCAGAAATTCTCTTTGGTTCTTTTTAAAAATTTCAATATCTTTGGTAAAATGTTTACTTTGTTATTTGATTGTGTTTCTGAGTTCATTAAACTGCCTATCTGTGTTTTTTTGCATCTTGTTGAGTTTTTCAGAACTGCAATCTTGAATTCTCTGTCATTTACATCACATATTTTCATGATTTTAAGTTCATTTTCTGGAGACTTTTCATTTTCTTTCTGAGCTGCCTTGTTACCTTGGTTATTCATGGCAATTCATGAACTATTATTTCTCTTCCTAGGCATCTATAGGAGTAGGTTCTGCAACAGGTTGATAGGAAGAGGTCTTTCTTTTGCTTTCTGGTAGGTATTTGTGGAATGTTTTATTTTCTCTCCCACTGCAGTCTTTTGTTCTCTCTCATGCTGTAGTGTTATATTTTCTCTACAGTGTTATGGCTTCTCACAAAATGGTGGGATTCCCTGGAAGGCGAGCTTCTGCTCTATGGGCAGGTTGCCAGGGTCTCAGAGCACCGCCTCCGTGGGGGGATGTGGAGAGCTTTTGAAGTCCCAAATCTCTTCCTGCACCAGATTCAGAGCTTGTGTGTTTCAGCAGCTCTGTTTACACAGGCAAGGATCTGCCCATATAGGTGGGGGCAGGGGTGGGTTGGGTTGTGAGAGGTGACTCTGAGAAATGGTGGTGACCACCAGCACAGCCTATCCTACACCGAAGGCCGCCTCCGTTTTGCTGGAAATAGTTGGGCTGCGAGTCCATGGCTGCAGGGCTGCAGTTCTAGAACTGCAAATATTCTGTCCTTTTGATCCGACACTGCTACCATTCACTTCTAGCACTGTGAAGGTGGGGGTGGGGCAAGCTCTGTCTGAGAGGGTGGGTGGGGTCAGCTAGGCTCTGTGCCTGTGTGTTCTGTCCTCTGCTTGGCAGTGAGGGCTTAAACCACCATTCTCACCCTTCTTCCCTCAGTCTCAGTCTTCCCGAGATCTCTGCCATGAATGTTGGGTTCAGCCATGTTATATGCTGATCTCTTTGGCGGGACTGTTGGTCATAAGGGGAGCACTAGCAGTCTGAATTTTTCCCTTTCCCATGACTTCTGTAGCTCTGGAATGAAGGGAGTTTGGAACCCTGAGCTCTGGTCTGTGTCCTGTGGCCCGCGTGGCCTGCATCTCCATTCTCCCCCCTTTCCTCCTCCCTTGTTCACCCAATTTGCCCACTTTTAGATGATTTAAATTGTGCATCTATTAGTCTTGCCTGTCTGCTGTGCAGGGAATCTTTTGTGTTCAATTTGTTGTATATTCCAGGGGAGATTTCAAGAGGCCTACCTCACGCCACCATTTCTATGATGTAATTTCAGGTCTTTCCTTTTAATCACTTTCAATATTTCGTGCCAATCCCTTCTGGCCTACAAAGTTTCTGTTGAGAAATCATCTGGTAGTCTTATGGGAGCGCCCTTGTAGGTAACCAGCTGTCATTCTCTTGCTACTTTTAAGATTCTCTCTGTGTTTAATCTTGGGAATTTTAATTATGTTGTGTCTTGGTGTGGGCCTTTTGGGTTCATCTTGTTTAGGACTCTCTGTGCTCCCTGGGCTTGTATATATATTACCTTCACCAAGTTAGGGAAATTTTCAGTCATTATTTCTTCAAATACGTTTTTAATTTCTTGTTCTATCTTCTTCTGGTACTCCATATGTTGTGAATGTTGGTACGCTTGTTGTTGTCTCAAAGGCCCTTTAAAGCCTACTCTTTTTTTTTAAACATTTTATTGGGGAATTGGGGGAGGGGAACAGTGTTGGGGAATTGGGAAAGGGGAACAGTTAAGTTGTTCTCCTTCAATATTAGTTGTGGAGGGCACAGCAAGCTCAGCGCCAAGTAGTCATGCTGCTCAGTTCAAGGTGCTATGTTCAATTAGTTGCAGGTGGGCATAGCCACCATCCCATGTGGGAGTCGAACCAGCAGCCTTGTTGTTAAGAGCACATGCTCTATCCACTGAGCCATCTGGGTGGCAGCTCAGCCCAAGGTGCCGAGTTCAGTCTTAGCTGCCTGCGGGTGTAGCCTACCATCGAACAGGCAGTCTTGTTGTTAGGAGCATGTGCTCTCACCAGCTGAGCCATCCTGCCACCTGTTGCCAGCTCAGTGCCAGCTCAGCTTGGGGCACAGCGTCACTGGCCCATGTGGGAATCAAACTGGTGACCCTGTTCCTAAGAGCTCGCACTCTTGGGCAAGCTCTTAACCAATTGAGCCACTTGGCCGGCCCCCTCTACTCATTTTTTATGGAATCTTTAGTTTTGCTTTTTTTTTTTTCCTGTTCTGAATCGGCTTTTTTTGGTACCTTATCCTCTAAATCGATGATTTGATCCTCTGCTTCATCTAATCTACTGTTGATTCCCTGTAATGTATTCTTCATTTCTATTATTGTATTCTTTATTTCTATTATTGTATTCTTTATTTCTGACTGGTTCTTTTTTATGTTTCCTATCTCTCTGTTGAAGTTCTCCCTGAGATCACTGAGCATCCTTATAACCAGTGTTTGGAACTCTGTGTTTGGTAGTTTACTTGTTTTAATTTTGTTTAGTTCTTTTTCTGGAGCTTTGTTCTGTTCTTTTGTTTGGGACATGTTTCTTTGTCTCCCCATTTTGACTGCCTCTTTGGGTTTGTTTCTATGTATTAGGTAGGGCTTGTATGTCTTCTAGTTTTAGTAGAGTGACCTTATGTAGTAAATGTGCGGTGGGGCTCATTGGCAGTCTTCCTGGTCACCTGAACTGCACACTTGGTGTGTCCCTTGTGTAGGTTGTGTGTACTCTCCTCTTGTAGTTGAGCCTGTTTGCACATCACTGGTTGTGAGGACTGGCCATGACTGCAGTGGAGGAGTTGTGGTGCAGGGGCTGACCTTACAGAGCAGGATCTGCCTCAGCAGGACTCTGGTGCTTGCCCAACCTGCCTTTTGGGTGTGTCATCCTTAGAGGTGGCTGGATGATGCTCCAGCTTGTTTCGAAGCTGGCCACTGGGTGTGCCAGCCCCACGGCTACCTGGGAGGGGGCCTGCTGCAGGCCAAGTTCAGTCACAGCCAATGCCCCACCTGGACCACCCAGCAGGAGCCACAAAGCAATCCACAGATGGCTACCACGCATGCCATGCTTGATAGTGCCTTGAGAAGTCAAGCTGGGAACCAAGGCTGGCTGCCACTAATTTCAGGCTTAGGGCTGCTTAGCCAGAGGTATGGGATATGCTCAAGCCAGGTGCTGCTCATCTGGGTTCCCCAAACCTTTCAGAGACCCAAGGAAAGTCTTCAGCATGAGCCAAGGCAGGTGGTTTATACAAAAGCCACTGGAAGCGGCTTGGGTGTGACTGAAAGTTGGGTGGAGTGGGGTCTCAGAATCACCAAGACATGGCAAATGAATGGTGTCAGCCAGCTTGAGGGAGTCTGAGATATGGCAGCCACCTGTGTCTTCATGCCGGAAAGGGAGAGGGCTCAACGAAGAAGCAATGGTTTCCACCAGCTCCTCTGTCTGGAAGAAAGCTGCCCATCCAGGCCTCATTCTGAAACCAGATAATTCAGTTCCTCCTCATATGTCCTTGGTGCCTTTCCAGCCACTGCCCCACTGCTGGAGCTCAGAGCCAGTGATTACATCAGTCAGTAAGTCTGTGCGTGGTCCTTTTAAGAGGAGCACTTGGGATTCCAGCCACCCTCTGTCTCACTCAGTCACAAAGTCTGCTGGTTTTCAGAACCAGAAATTATGGGACTTCTCTCCCCAGCACTGCAACCCTGGGCTGGGGAGCCAGGTGTGGCACTGGGACCCCTCATTCCTTTGGGGGGACCTCCACAGTGGAGATATCTCTCCTGATTTTTCAATGGTCACACACAGGTGTGGGATCAACCCATTCCATGTCTCTGCCCCTCCTATAAGTCTCAAGGTGGCTTCTTCTGTATGTCTTTAGTTGTATGGTTTTGGTTCAGCAAGATTTCACATGATTCTCAATGATGATTGTTTTGTAGTTTAGTTATAATTTTGATGTGGTTGTGAGAGAAGGTAAGCACATCATTTACCTCCTCCACCATCTTGACCCTGAGCCTCAGTTTTCTTATCAATCTAGAAACAACTTTTTTTTTAATTAAAGCTTATTGGGGTGACAGTTGTTAGCAAAGTTACATAGAATTCAGGTGTAAAATTCTGTAATACATCATCTATATATCACATTGTGTATTCACCACCCAGAGTCAGTTCTCTTTCCATCACTGTATATTTGACTCCCTTTACCCTCATCTACCACCCCCCTCCCCTCTTACCCTCTGGTAACCACTAAACTATTGTCTGTGTCTGTGAGTTTTGTCTCTTCATTTGTTAAAAACAACTTTTTGATGAGGCATAACACACATACAAATTGTAAGTGTACAATTCATTGAATTGTCACTATGTATTCACACTCATTTAATCAGTGCCAAGATGAAGAAATTACCAGCACCCTAGAGGCCTTCACACACTACCTTCTTGCAAAGGTAGCACTATCTGACTTTTAACAAGATAGATTACTTTGTCTGTATTTTAAAAAATATAAATAAAATCACATAGAATGAGCTCATTTATGTCTGGTTTCTGTGAGGGTCAGAAAATAATTTCCCTCTCATCTTTCTAATGTTCTGGCTGGGCCAATAATCAAATTAACTTGAGGCAGAGTAACAGGAGAAAATAACCAAATTTAATATATGTGTACATGTGGAATGCCATAAGAATATGACACCTGAGGACACATTGGACATTTGAGGCTTATATTCCATTCTGAAGCTAAGGAGGTGGGGGTGGTTGTGGGAGTGTGTTTATGGTTTGGGACTTCAAAGGGTAGGAAGGCAAGTCACAAGGAGATAGAAATGCAATTGTTTCATAAATAAATGTTTGCTGGACCATCTTTAACAATGGGACACAGAGAGGACTTTGATCCAATGGGCCTTGATAGATTCTTCCCTTATATCACACACTACTTCATATTAAACTATAGTTACCTATGATGATAGCCCCATTTTTGGAGCAGGTCCTCTATTCAAATTCTTTTAGACAGTTAGGGGGAAAGATCAAAGGTTTTATTTTCTGAGTTTTTTGTTTCTTAAAAATAACCAGCTTAAAATAGTCAATATCCCAACAGGCATATTTTTGGGTGGCAAACTGCTTCCCTTCATTTTCTTTGCTCAGCATTGCATTTGTGTTTAATGTATGTTGTTGCATATAGCAATAGTCTGTTTTGAACAATTGAATTTTCAAGCCGGTAGAGATCATAGAAATTCTCTTTTACCAGAAAAAGGAAATGAAGGCCAGACGTGATTTGCCTAAATTTACAAAGCTAGTTAATAGCAGGGATGCAGTTAGATTTCAAGTGTCCCCATATCCAGTCCAGAGCCCCTTCCTAAAGTTATCTGCAGAAGTAGCCTACACAGTTCAAATCCACCATTCCAAAACAGAGGGGTGGAAAACCAATGTCAGCACGTGTGGGTATGTCTGAATTCTAGAGTTGGAGATTTTTCCATCATTTTTGGATCTGATCCTGTCCTACACACCTCCTTTACATGAGAATGTCTAGATTTTTGTGTGTCTGGATGTTCTTAAGGCATGAACAAAGTATGCATCTGAAAGTGTCAGAACCAGGAATAAAGAATCAAAATCATCTACTCTTAAACCTTGTCATATTGATAAGACATCCTAATTTTAAAAGTCTTCAGAGGAGATCCTGTAATTTCTACTACTTTTTATTAGCATGAATTGGATTTACGCATCTAAGTGAATCTGCACGTACTTTTATTTGAGCCTAAAAGTTCTTCGGTATTACTTTATAACACCATATATTTGCATATTTATAATACGATATGTTACATAGTATGCATAACTCAGTATCATTCAGGATAGCCCTTATTGGGTGAATTTCTCTGGAGACCCACTTTTCTTAATGCCACTCCCCAAACCTGTTATAATGCCTGCAATTCTATAATTATAGTTGTCCCATTCGGCTCAAGCAGTATTTGAAGGTCTCTGTAAAAATGCATATGCATGACTGTAAGTGGCATGCTTTATGTCATCAGTATACTTTGCTGCTATAACTTAGTGACAGGACAGATCAGTTTGATTGGGATGGAAAAAGGAAAGGTATGTCTGGTTGGAAGGTGCAGTGGGGTGGGGGTAGGACAGTTTCCCCCAAGTAACAAAATAGACTAGACTATATGTAATATAAGGGGAAATCCTGTTCAAAAGCAGTTTATTTTCTATACTCGTTGCCATCACTTACCAGAGGAAAGGGTTAAGAACCCTTGTGCTATGCAAGAGTGGGGGTGAGAAGAAAAGTCAGGAGGACCTTAGTGGTTAACAGCCCAGACTCTGGAGTTCAAATGTTGGTTCTTTCATTTGCTTTGTGTGACCTTGGGCAAGCCATGTAAGACTTTGCACCTAAGTTTCTTCACCTGTAAAATGGGATGGTCATAGAATACTCATAGGGTTATTAGGAGGATTAAATAAGTTACTATATATAAAGTACTTAAAATAGTGCACTAAATGATAAAATTTATTAGATTATTACAATTTATACTACTACTATTTCAATTTTTGCATCAAATAGTAGATTCTCTGTAATTCTTACATCCCTTTATGCTCCCCAAAGTATACTTTCACGTTGAGTAATGTATACTAAATATAACTATCAAAGATAGGGGCAGAGGAAAGGACTAGTCTAAGTGGGACTATAAATATATAATTTGATTAACTTGATTATATACTAAAGTAAAATTGGGTGTCAGTTCTGTTTTATCTTCAGGTCTAGTAGACTAGAAATATGCCTTCTGTCAGCATAATGAAATGCAATTTTACTATAAGGAAAAAATAGGGATACCTTTGGAGCTACTTCCAGTGGAATTTTTGTTGGTTTCCTCCTTTTTTTTTTTAAAGATTTTTATTGGGGAATTGGGGAATGGGAACAGCGCTGGGGAATTGGGAGAAGGGGAACAGAGAAGTTGCTGTCCTTTTGTTCTTCAGTTTAGTTGTGGAGGAGTTGCTTCACTGGCCCAAGTTGGCACCATCATTGCACTCTTCCTGGGCAAGGCAGATCAGTTGCCGGCTTCTGGACGGCCGCTCACTGTGGCTGCTGGCCGCTCACGCTGGCTGCTGGCTACACACGGTAGCCCACGGCAACCCACTGCAGCAGGGGCTGCAGCCTATCCCATCGCCAGCAACTCACGGCAGCCCAGCTCCAGGTTGAGCTGTTGTTCAACATCTTAGCTGTAGAGGGCAGTGTCACTGGCCCTCATATGTGGGATCCAAACCAGAGCCCTCTGGCGTCCCAAGCCAGCTCTTAACCAACTCGCCACTCGGCTGGCCCGGTTTCCTCCTTTTTTTATCTTTGTGTTTTATTGAAGAGGCACTTAGTAGCCGTGTGCCCTTGGGCAAGTTAGTTAACCCTTAAGAATCTGTTTTCTCATTTGCAAAATGGCAGTAGCAATATTTACATTGAAGGGTTCTTATTGAGAGGAAGTGGAATGATTTATGAAAGCACTTAATGTAGTTCCAGGCACATAGGTGGTGCTCCCTAAATTTCATTTTTCCTAGTAAATTAATGAATAAATGACACTTTCCTTTATGCATAGATGATGAGTGTTACTTGTATATGTAATAATTAGTCTTTTCAGCTCCTGGAATTTAGGTAGTCGGCTTGATAACTTTGTGTTACTTTTAAGCCTATAACTGTACAAACCACTCAGTTACCAAATATTTTTTGAGCTTAAACTACAAGCATAGGCTTGCTTCTATGAGGACTTTATTGCTGATGTTGAACATATAAACGTGTGGATGTCTTTAAAATGCATCTGTGAATATATGTAAATGTATATTCTAGGTTTGAGGGCAGCTCTAACATTTATGTATTCTGCCTCATTGTCTAACCCTGAGGTATCTTCTTTTTAATTTATATATGAATTGCTGCCTCATCAAATGACACATTTATACTCCCCTTTAGTAATTAGCTCAAACTGTGCTGGATACATTTTGAACTCGAGTAAATTGGGTCTGGAATAAGAGGCTATTGAGATAGCAACCCAGATTGGAAATGACCCCTGAAGAAACATCAAGTAAAATATGTATACACATACACTTATACACACACTAAAGAATTATGTAACCGCTTAGAGGAGTGAACGTTTGGGGTACTCTGGCCCATCTGGAATTTACTTTCTGGATCTGGATAATTCTAACTATAATCCTGGGTTTTAGTTCCCCATCTGTAATTCAGGGATAAGGATTGAGTTATTGTGAACATAAATTGGTAAAATAAGTGGAGTACTTTATAAACCTAGAGCAGAAAAAATTGTAAAGCTCAGAGTCAGTTTTTTTTTTTTTTAAGATTTTTATTGGGGAATTGGGGGAAGGGAGCAGACGAATTGCTGTCTTTTTGTTCTTCAGTTTAGTTGTGGAGGACGTTGCTTCACTGGCCCAAGTTGGCACCATCATTGTGCTCTTCCCAGGCAAGGATCAGTCGCCGGGTTCTGGATGGCCACTCACAACGGCTGCT
>NW_017732070.1:291056-311584 GCF_001890085.2 Hipposideros armiger
CAGCTCCAGGTTGAGCTGTTGTTCAACATCTTAGCTGTAGAGGGCAGTGTCACTGGCCCTCATATGTGGGATCTGAACTGGGGCCCTCTGGCGTCCCAAGCCAGCTCTTAACCAATGCACCACTCGGGCGGCCCCTCAGAGTCAGTTTTTAAAAATTGCTACCAGAATGCACTGGAGGCCAGAAAGAATAAAGATAAGACTTTAGGTAGGATCTAAGGATTAGCAAACAAACAGTAGAATTGATAAAACTAGAAACAAATTTTGTTACTTTAAGCAGTGGGCAGCAAATCACACACGCCTTGCTCTGCTTCCCAAGTGTGGATGGTATAAGTAAAATGGTTAACATTGAGCCCAGTTCATGAGCTTCTGCCATTGTGCAGTCTCTGAGAGGGAAATGGAGAAAGCACCTTCAGTTAGTTGTATAAGGCGGCCCCTTCATCAGACAGATATAACAATTTAGTCAACTGCTTCCACAAACACTTAGGGGTGTGGTTTTGATTATGTGTGGCCCCCTCCTCGGTCAACTTTGGTTCTCTGCCTGGCTCCTCTGCTTCCAATATGGGTGAAAAAGGATGTTTTCAGAGCAGGGGGCAGGAATCTTGGGGTTGCTTAGAATTCTGCATACCACAGGCCCCTTGTTGAAATCTGCTCCACTCACAAGAAATCCCTTTTTCTGAGAACTGCTCTGACCAGCAGCCATGTTGGTGACATCCTTGGCCTCAGATGATTGAATTCTAGAAGGTTCAAAGTGTGAACTGTCCCTTAAGGTGGTAGGAGAGCTTATAATTCTTCACTTTTCCAGGATCATTCCTGTTTCTACTTACATTTCTATAAACTCTCATTTAAAAGTATTTGGCTCTCTTTGCATGTTAGCACTTAATTTGTTAATTCAACAGTTTGAAAAGCTGGAGGAATCCTTTCATAGTTATTTTATATTTAAAAGCAGCAGTGTACTACCACGTGGTGCCTCAGTAACACAAAGCATTAACTTCCCTGGCGGTCTGATTATGTCAGTAATTTTGTACCCAAAGCGGTACATTGTTTTGCATGGAAATTTGTTGTTTTATATTGTAGGCATGTAATGCTTAGGAATTACTCACTTAAATATGTCCAAATAAGAGTCTAAAAGGCATCCCAGGTATGATAAAGTTTGAAACACAAAATCATAAATTATAATATAATAAATAATTATAAAAAATAGGGGTTACCGCTTCTGGCAGTGAAAATTAACCCCGAGCCACACTCGGGGTTACCGCCAGGGTAGTTAACACCCTCTGTCCGACAGGCTACTTTATTCCTAGAAGTAGATTATACTCCAGGAAAATCTAGTGTACCCTCAAAAGCAGCCCAGAGTTCTTTACAGAAAGAGCTGAAGCATAGTGTTTGGCTTCTTTTAATCTCCCTTCAAGGTCCAGGCGACGAGAGCAATTTCTAGTCTGGTGGCTGAGTATGGCTCTGAGGTCAGCTTACCTCAGTTTCAACCCTGACTCATCTGCTTACTTGCTTTGCATCCTGGGACATGTTTCCTGTTTCTCTGGCTCTGCTCCATGTCTATTAGATGGGGGCAATAATACCAACCTCAGTGGGTTATTTTAAGAATTAAATAAGACAGTATACATAAATGACTTAATCGACACCCAATAAATGGTGGCCATTGTTGTTCATTCAGAAATAACTTTTCATTTTATAATGGGATATCAGGAGTTGGAAGTGTAATAGGCATGTGGCTAAATTACTAACATATTTGTCTAATTTCAAAGTCATCTCTTCAGAGGAACAGAATAATTGGGTCTTAAAAATAAGCCTGGAGTTCCTTTTATTCTTACATCTAGCTTTGGGGATCCTTTCTAAAGAATATTGAGAATTCTCATTCCAGGCTGTCAGGCAGAATACCCAGGTATAGGAGAAGACTCTCTCATTCCTCCAGAAGGAAAAGGGCTGAATCCCCTTCAGATGCCTGGATAAGCTGCTGTTGCCCTGGAGGTTGTCTGAACTTGTCTGTAGTCTACAACACCTTCAGTAAGTGAAACCAACTATTTAATCACTCTCCATTAATCAATTTGATTATTTTTTTCATTCATTTTTGTGTGTGAAAACTTCAGATGATTTTTGTGCGTGCCCAGTCTTGTCTTAAGCTATTTCTTAAGTGTGAAGGAACAACAGACAGAAATGTCTGGTTGTCACTCAAGTAAGGAACCTCAGAGGGTTGTACCAAGGGCTGAGATAATGCTTGTTCATATACATGTGATAGTAGTCACCGTGTTAGTATCGACTCCACTAATCTGTAGCCGAACAAATGATCTAGAAAAAACCATGCACAAGCAGCAGGGCACACCTGGGCCTTTTCCCTTAAGTTCTGGGGAGGAATCTGTAGCCTTCGCCCACTCAGCTGGAATTGATTAGGAGACTTGGCTATGAGAGATAATATCTCTGTTGGTGTTACCAAATCTCCAGGCTCAATGATTCACTAGGAGGATGTGCAGGGCTCAGCATCACAGTTCTTACAGTGATGACTTATGGCGAGAAAAAAATTCTAAAATGTCCTAAATTAAATTACAGCTGGCCAAGGGCCAGTGATGCTGCGCCCTCTACAGCTAAGATGGTGAGCAATAGCTTGACCTGGAGCTGCGTGAGTGAGTCGCCAGCGAACATGTAGGCTGCAGTGGGTCTGCAGTGGGCTGCCATAAGCTACCGTGCATGGCTGGCGGCTAGCTTGAGCATTCGGCAGCCAGCATGAGCTGCCAAGAGCTGCCATGAGTGGCCGTTCAGGGGCCAGCGACCGATCAGCCTCACCTGGGAAGAGCGCAATGATAATACCAACATGGGCCAGTGAACCGCTGTCCTCCACAACTAGACTGAAGAACAAAAGGACAGCAACTTGTGTATTCCCCTTCCCCGATTCACCAATGCTGTTCCCCTCCCCCAATTCCCCAATAAAATCTTAAAAAAAAAAAATTGCAGCTGGCCAGAGAGTGAGAGAAATAGATAAGAATATTTAACCAGTTAATAGTTGTGGGTTGACTAACAATAGACAGTCATGTTCCTGAATGTATGTTGGAGCTTTGAATCAACTTCTGTAGTGACCACCAGACCCACTGCATCCTGCTTATGCATGGACTTTGAGGACTGTTGCTCACAACCAATAAAAATAGTAAATATTTCTTCATTATGAACTGTGCACCTATCCTAGAACTGCCCCTGCTTCACCTTTTCCTGCACCACCTCTCCTTCTCTATAGCCAGTGTAAATTCTTTCAAAACAACTTACATCTTTCTTTTCCAAAACATAATGTATAAAAGAGTCCATCAACTCCAGGATGGTGGGCACGTTTATCTTTCCCACCTAGCCCTGCTCTTGGTGGTTCAGACTGCATGTCCCAGTACCTGGTCCTTTTCTGGCTAGCACTTGGCACAACAAACCCTTTCTTTCAGAAAAGCTTTTGGCCATGAAAGTTTTTGTTTAGCATTTATCATAGTGAAAGGATACAAAGCCAAACCAGCAAAGAGAAAAGGTACATGGGGCAAAGTTCTGGGGAAACCAGGTGCAAGCTTCCAAGGATCCTCTGTAGCAGAGTCATACAGGATGAGTCGTAAGTCCCCCAGTAATGAGCTGTGACAACACGTGTGAAAAATGCCAACAAGAGAAGTTCATTACAGACTCAGCAGCCAGGGTTTTTATTGGGTCATCGTTTTTATTGTAAACGCCTCTGCTTGTCACATACCAAAATTGCAGACTCCAGAAGGAAAGTAGGTTTTCAGCATAAACCATTTTGTTTGTACAAACAATTTAGGCATAATAAGCCTCTCTTATCAGTTATGGGAATGGTGGGAATTTTTCCAAAATCCAAGTTCTTAGATACTAGTCAGTGGTCAACATTGTAAGCAGGTCTTTCCAAGTGTAGCATCAGGCCTGCTGTGTTAACTCTTTTCTGCACAGTATTCCAAAGACTGCCATGGACAACCACTTTCTGTAATGTGAAAACAGTAGTTCTACTGCGTTATTCTCGCCACAGAATTCAAGATTTTTCTCTCATGGTCATGCATATCAGAAGACTGATTTAATTTCTTTCTTAACACCATCTCCCATAGATATAAGTGGGGGCCTCTCTACTCAAGACAGGTGGGCTATCCGTTTGCACTGAACCTGAGTTCTGGGTTGAGTGTTATATAAGTAGGTTGATGGCTCTGGTCCCAGTAAATCAGTGGTGGAGAGGTATCTCATGTGAATTATCATGAAAGAGACTGTTTTTGTTCCACAGGAATATGGAGACCATTTATTAGAGATTAGTTTAAAAGCAGTAATCTTTAATGTCTATATAGGGCAGCAAGTTTTCATTTGAGACCAGTGCTACAATAGAACACTGTAGCAATGATGGAAATGCTCACTAACCACACATGGCTGTTGATCATTTGAAATATGACCAGTGTGACTGAGGAACTGAATTTTTAACTTTTTGAATTTAATTAACTTTAAATAGCCATATGTGGCTGGCTAGTGGCTACTAGAGTTCTAGATTGTCCATTTGTGATTAAATGATCTGTTGACAAAAAGGATAAGGGATGATTATCAAGATGATGGTACCAATTGAGGTCTTTCTCTACAAAATGTCCTATATTTTCCCAATCTTGTCTCTTCCCATTGACTTTAAATTCTCCTTCTCCTAATGTTCTTGTCCTTCATCCAGCAGCTTCCACATTCAAAGCAAGGGTATCGTTTAGTCTTTTCATGGCTTGAATGGCAATAATAGAGTATAAATAATCATTAATAGGGATAGAGGGTTTCTTATAGCATATCATACTTCAATATTACAGGTCAGGTGGGGGCATTTGAAACTTTCAATTATAAACTGTGGGGTAAAACAAATTCCTTGTTGTAGAGAAGTCTTTAGAATAGCATTTGCTAGTGTATAGTAGTGTAGGTGTGTACCATAAAATCATGTTATTATAAATGTTGTTTTCTAGTTTCCCTGGGAAGCAGGCTCTGAGACAGATTTTTGTGCAAGTGATTTACTGGGGAGTGGTTTTAGGAACAATACTTACAAGAAATTTGTGCAAAGCAAGATTGGACACAGGGGAGGTGAAGTGGGGTGCAGTTGCATCATTGGTCTCAGCTGATCCCGTGGCATGTTCTGAAGCTGGGATGGCTTTTCAAAGTTGTCCCAAATTGAGGCAAAAGGACCTGGATTTTGCATCATCAACCAGTCACACTGGGTGCTAGCTGCAGCTCCCACTTTTGTTGAAGAACAAAGTTGTGAGCTCCCAGCAGACTTCACTCTCAGCAGTCCTGGAAGTGAGAGCATTGGCTGTGTCACAGCATCCATTAGGATATGTTTAATTTTCATTTGAAAAGGAAATCTGCCTGTTTTCCTTCTGCTATAGGGCTTTTGCAGAAGGTAGAACAAAGTCATGGTTAAAAGCAGGGCTTTGGAGTTGTTTCAAGTCCTGCACTCTGTGATCTTGGGCAAGGTACCTAGGTCTCAATTTCTTTGAGTAGAAATTGACAATAATGCTACCTATTTGTAAGGATTGCTGTGGGAATGGAATATGTTGTGTGAATGCCCTTAGCACAAGTCCTGATGCTTGATAAACACTCACTTAATGATTGCTATTGTTATAGTTTTAGGAATTTTATAAGATACAACTTTTGGGTATGAAAAATTCCGACTGGGAACATGGCAGAGCTGAGAGACAGTTCTTGGCAACAGAGAATGAAAAAGAGCTGTGCTTCACTACTCATTGTCAAGGCCTTTCACTTCTAGCCTTCGCCTTGCTCTGGCACAGGGGTGGGCAAACTTTTGAGACGGAAGAGCCGCCAGAGGTCAGCAAACTGCGGTTCGCAAGCCACATGCGGCTCCTGGGGTACATACATGTGGCTCTGAAGTAAAATTGAAAATGAAAATAAAACTATCATAGTTTCATTTATAAAATTTTTAAAGGGTGTTATTCACATAATGGTGATTATGTAAAAATATATTTATGGCTCTTGAATAATCTTTAAGTTGTTGTGAGGGGCAGGATTGGCTCTTCCAGGGGGTCGGCAAACTTTTGAGACAGAATGTATCCAAAGAGCCGCATGTGGCTTGCGAGCCGCAGTTTGCCGACCCCTCCTCCGGCAGAAGGGCCCAGAGTTGGGACGAGCTAAGTTGGAAAAGCCAATAAAAATGAGGGTGCTGCTGTTCCTGGATCCAGAGGGGAGGGAGAGATGCTACTCTCCCTCAAGTGAGCGCTTGATCTTTTGCACAGGAGGGAATATTCCCAGGAAATTACAAGAGGCTTGCTCATTTATGTTTAGGTTAATGACATAATCCTTAGAGATTTTTGGAAATGCTTTCTTCGCAGAAATCCACCCCCTCCCCAGTTCTAATCACATTTCTGTAATCTTGAAGGTATGCCGTATGAACATAACCTTTACCACTTTCAAGCACTCCACAAGTATTAGCTAATTAATTCATAAAAGAACAGTTTTTTGGCTCAGTCTTGGCAGCCCAGCTCTCTAGTCACAATAACAGTTAGTCATAGAGCCAAGAGACACACTTTATTAACTTTATTAACACACAATTCAAGCTGGAGTTCCAGATGTAGGAAGAAATAACTGCCAAACCCAGCCCACTCCAACTGACCCCTAGTTGAAGGCTTCCTGCCTTTGCTTTTGTGATGTTCCTAGACCTCTTTGTCTGCTAATCCTATGAGAGGGTATTGTGGTGCAAAGCAGAGTCCCTTCGACTTGAGTTTCATAAACCAGTAGACTTTTTTCCCCCCCAATGGCTATTTTTTTTAAAAAATTAGAGTTGACATCCAATATTGTTTTATACTAGTTTAAGATATATAGCATGGTGGTTAGACATTTATATAATTAATGAAGTGATTCTCAGATAAGTCTAGTACCCATCTGACACTATACATAGTTATAATATTATTGACTACATTCCCCATACTGTACATTACATCCCCATGACTATTTTGTAACTACCAATTTGTACTTCTTTTTTTTTAAAGATTTTATTGGGGAATTGGGGGGAGGGAAACAGACAAGTTGCTGTCCTTTTGTTCTTCAGTCTAGTTGTGGAGGACGTTGCTTCACTGGCCCATGTTGGTATTATAATTGCGCTCTTCCCAGATGAGGCAGATCGGTTGCCGGTCTCTGGACGGCCGCTCACAGTGGCTCTTGGCAGTTCACATCGGCTGCTGGCTGCTCACGTTGGCTGCTGGCCACACACGGTAGTTTATGGCAGCCCACTGCAGCAGGGGCTGCAGCCTACACCGTCACCGGCAACTCATGGCAGCCCAGCTCCAGGTTAAGCTGTTGTTCACCATCTTAGCTGTACAGGGTGCAGTGTCACTGGCTCTCATGTGGGATCCGAACCGGGGCCCTTCTGCTCAGAGCTGGCATCCCAAGCCAGCTTTTAACCAGCGCGCCACTTGGCCGGCCCATTTTGCACTTCTTAGTGCCTTCATATTTTTTACCTAGCACCACCCCCATCTAGTAACCATCAATTTGTTGTCTGTATTTATGAATCTATTTCTGTTTTGTTTGTTTGCTTATTCTGTTCTTTAGATTCCACATATAAGTGAGATCATATGGTATTTGTCTTTCTCAGTCTGACTTATTTCACTTAGCATAATACCCTCTAAGTCCATCCATGTTGTTACAAATGGTAAGATTTCATTCATTTTTTGGCATTTACACCGCATTATATAAAATGTACGACTTTTTGTTTATCTAATCATCTACTGATAGGCATTTCAGTTGTTTCCCTATCTTGGCTATTGCAAATAGTGCTGTAGTAAACATGGGGGTGCATATATCTTTTCAAATTAGTGTTTTGGATTTCCTTGGATAAATACCCAGGAGCAGAATTGCTGGGTCATAGTGCGTTCTATTTTTAATTTTTTTGAGGAATCTCCATACTGTTTTGTTTTGCATAGTGGCTGCAACAATTTGCAATCCCTCCAACAGTGCATGAGTTTTTTCTTTTCTCCACATCCTCGCCAATACTTGTTTGTTGATTTATTGATGGTCATTGTGATGGGAATGAGGTGATATCTCATTGTGGTTTAGATTTGCATTTCTCTAATGATTAGTGATGTTGAACATCTTTTCTTATGTGTATTGGCCATGTGTATGTCCTCTTTGGAGAAATGTCTATTCAGGTCCTCTACCCATTTTTCAATTGTATTGTTTGTTTGTTGGGTGTTGAGTTGTATCAATTTTATATAAATTTTGGATAGTGACCCTTTATCAGATGTATCATTGGAAAATATCTTCTCTCATTCAGTAGGATATCTTTTCATTTTGTTTATGGTTACCTTGGCTGTGCAAAACCTTTTTAGTTTGATGTGTCCCATTTGTTTATTTTTTCTTTTGTTTTGCTTGCTCAGGGAGATATATCAATAAAAATGTTACTAAAGGTAATGTCTGAGAGTTTATTTCCTATATTTTCTTCTAGGAGTTTTATGGTTTTGGGTCTTGCATTTAAGTCTTTAATCCATTTTGATATATGGAGTATATGGAATAGAAGGTAGTTCAGTTTCATTTTTTTCTTTTTTACATGTATCTGTTCAGTTTTCCCAGCACCATTTATTGAATAGACTTTCTTTATCCTCATGTATATTCTTGCTTCCTTTGTCATATATTAAATGACCATATAGGCATAGACTTATTTCTGAATTCTTAATTCTGTTTCATTGGTCTATGTGTCTGTTTTTATGCTAGTACCATGCTATTTTGATTACTATAGCTTTGTAGTATAGTTTGATATAAGATAGTGTGATACATCCAGCTTTGTTCTTTTTTTCTCAGGAATGCTGTGGCTATTCAGTCTTTTATGGCTCCATATAAGTTTTAGGATTATTTGTTCTAGTTCTGTGAAAAATGCCATTGGTATTTTGATAGGGATTGCACTGAATTTATAGATTGTTTTGGGTAGTGTGGATATTTTAACTATATCAATTCTTCCTATCCATGAGTATGATATATGTTTTTATTTATTTGTATCTTCTTTAATTTCTCTCTTTAATGTCTTATAATTTTTTAAGTACAGGTCTTTTCCTTCCTTGGTTAAATTTATTCCTAGGTATTTTTTTTTTAATTGGGGAATTGGGGGGATGGGAACAGCACTGGGGAATTGGGGGAAGGGGAACAGACAAGTTGCTGTCCTTTTGTTCTTTAGTCTAGTTGTGGAGGACATTGCTTCATTGGCCCAAGTTGGCACCATCATTGCGCTCTTCCCGGGTGAGGCAGATCAGTCACCGGCTTCTGCACAGCTGTTCACTGCGGCTGCTGGCCGTTCACGCTGGTTGCTGGCTGCATACGGTAGCCCATGGCAACCCACTGCCACAGCGGCTGCAGCCTACGCCGTAGTAGCCGGGGACTCATGGCAGCCCAGCTCCTGGTTGAGCTGTTGTTCAGAATATTAGCTGTAGAGGGCAGTGTCACTGGCCCTCATATGTGGGATCCGAACCGGGCCCCTCTGGCATCCCAAGCCAGCTCTTAACCATTGCGCCACTCGGCCGGCCCCCCCTAGGTATTTTTTTTTATGCGATTATAAATAGGATTGTTTTCTTAATTTCTCTTTCTGATAGTTCATTATTGATGTATAAATATGCAACTGATTTCTGAATTTGAATTTTGTATTCTGCTACTTTACTAAATTCATTGAGCAATTCAAATAGTTTTTTGGTAGAATCTTTCAGGCTTTCTATAGTATCATGTTATCAGCAAATAATGACAGTTTTACTTCTTTTTTTTCTAATTTGGATGCCTTTTATTTCTTTTTCTTGTCTGATGGCTGTGGCTAGGACTCTCAATACTATGTTGAATAGAAGTGGTGAAAGTGGATATCTATATCTTGTTCCTGATCTTAAGGAGAATGCTTTTAGCTTTTCCTCATTGTGTATGATGTTAGCTGTGAGTTTGTCATATATGACCTTATTATGTTGAGATATGTTCCCTCTATGCCCACTTAAATGGATGCTGGAGAGTTTTTATAAACGGATGCTGGATTTTGTCAAACATTTTTTTCTGCATCTATTGATATGACCATATAATTTTTATTTTTCATTTTGTTTATGTGGCGTATTGTATTAATTGATTTACAGATATTGAAACAACCTTGCATCCCAGGAAGAAATCCCACTTGAATCATGGTATATGATCTTTTTAATGTATTGCTGAATCAGTGTGCTAATATTTGTTGAGGATTTTTGCATCTATGCTTGTCAGGGATATTGAGATATATATATATATATATATATATATATATATATATATATATATATATATATATATATATAGTAATGTCTGTGTCTCGTTTTGGAATCAGGGTAATGGTGGCCTCATAGAGTGAGCTTGGGAGCTCTGCCATCTCTTGCATTTTTTTTGAATGGTTTGAAAAGTATGGGTGTTAATTCTTTTTTGAATGTTTGATAAAATTAACCTGTGAAGCCAAGTGGTCCAGGACCTTTGTTTGTTGGGAGTTCTTTGATTACTGATTTGATGTCATTAGTAGTAATTGGTCAGGTCAGATTTTCTGTTTCTTTTTGATTCAGCCTTGGAAGGTTGTATTTTTTTAGGAATTTATCCATTTCTTTGAGATTGTCCAATTCGTTGGCATATAGTTGCTCATAGGTTTTTTTTTTCTTAATTTTTTAAGAAAAATTAATTTTCTTAATTTTTTCTTTTTTTTTTTGTATTTCTGTGGTGTCTGTGGTCATTTCTCCACTTTCATTCCTGATTTTATTTATTTGGGTCTTTTTTTTTCTTTTCTTGATGAATCTAGTTAAAGGTTTGTCAATTTTGTTAATCTTGTCAAAAAAACAGATCTTGGTTTCATTGATTGTTTGTATTATTTTTTATCCTTGTTTATTTCCTCTTTGATCTTTATTGTTTCCTTCCTTGTACTCATTTTGGGCTTTATTTGCTGTTATTTTTCCAGTTCTCTTAGGTGTAAAGTTAGACTGTTTATTTGAGATTTTTCTTGTTTCTTGATGTAGGCTTGCATTGCTATGAATTTCCCTCTTAGTACTGCTTCCGCTGTGCCCCATAGATTTTTGGGTTGTTTTGTTTTTATTTTTGTTTGTCTCATAGTATCTTGATTTTTTCCCTTGATTTCATTGTTGACCCATTTGTTATTTAGTAACATATTATTTAGCCTCCATGTGTTTGTGTGTTTTTCAGTTTTTTTCTTGTAATTGATTTCTAGTTTCATACCATTGTGGTCAGGGAAGATGCTTAGTATGATTTAAATATTTTTATTTATTGAGACTTGTTTTGTGGCTTAACATGTGATCTGTCTTAGAAAATACTTCATGTGCAGTTGAAAAGGATGTATATTCTGCTACTTTGGGATAATATGCTCTAAAAATATCAATTAAATCCATCTGGTCTAGTGTGTCATTTAAGCTGCCATGTCCTCGTTGATTTCATGGCTGGAAAATCTGTCCATTGGCATCAGTAGGGTGTTAAATTCTCCTACCATGATTGTGTTACTGTTGATCTCTGCCTTTATGTCGGTCAATATTTGTTTTATATATTTAGGTACTCCTATGTTGAGGGTATAGATGTTTACCAGGATTATGTCCTCCTGTTAGATTGATCCCTTTATTGTTATGTAATGTCCTTCTTTGTCTCTTATTATTGTCTTCTTTTTAAAGTCTAGTTTGTCTGATACAAATATTGCTACTCCAGCTTTTTTTCTCATTTCCATTTGTGTGAAATATCTTTTCCATCCCTTTACTTTCAGTCTATGTGCATCCTTTGAACTGAGGTGGGTCTCTTGTAGACAGCATAGGCATGGATTTTTTTTTCTTATCCGTTTCTTATCCTATGTCTTTTGATTGGAACATTTAATCCATTTACATTTAAAGTGATTATTGATAGGTACATAGTTATTGAAATTTATTATTCATATTTTTCATATTCTTGTGTTTGCTTGTTTTTCTTCTCCTTCTCCTTCTTCTTCTTCTTCTTCTTCTTCTTCTTCTTCTTCTTCTTCTTCTTCTTCTTCTTCTTCTTCTTCTTTAAAAAGATTTTATTGGGGAATTGAGGGAGGAGAACAGTGTTGGGGAATTGGGGGAGGGGAACAGACAAGTTGCTGTCCTTTTGTTCTTCAGTCTAGTTGTGGAGGATGTTGCTTCACTGGCCCACGTTTGTATTGTGATCATTGCGCTCTTTCCCGGCTGAGGCAGTTGGTCTCCGGCCATTGGACAGCCGCTCACAGCGGCTCACAGCAGCTCACGCTGGCTGCCTGCCACTCACAGCAGCTCACAGCAGCCAACTGCAGCCCCACTGCAGCCTATGCCATCGCCAGCCACTCACGGCAGCCCAGCTCCAGGTTGAGCTGTTGTTCACCATCTTAGCTATAGAGGGTGCAGCATCACTGGCCCATGTGGGATCCAAACCGGTGGCCCTGCTGCTCAGAACTAGTGCTCCCAAACCAACTCTTAACCAATGAGCCATTTGGCCGGCCCCTCCCCGTTCTTCTTAAAGAAGATTTTCAACATTTCTTGTAATAGCTTTTTCTTGTCTGGGAAACTTTTTTATCTCTCCTTTAATTTTAAAAGATAGTCTTGCTGGGTAGAGAAGTCTTGGTTTTAGGCCCTTGCTTTTTCGTGACTTTGAATATTTCTTGCCACTTTCTTCTGGCCTGCAAAGTTTCTGTTGAGAAATCAGCTGATGCTCTTATGGGAGCTTCCTTGTAAGTAACTAGTTGTCTTTCTCTTGCTGCTCTTAAGATTCTCTCTTCATCTTTAACCTTTGACATTTTAATTATAATGTGTGTTGGTGTGGTCTGTGTGGGTTCATCTTCTTTGGGACTCTCTGTACTTCCTGAACTTGTTTGTCTATTTTCTTAGCCAGGCTGGGAATATTTTCAGTCATTATTTCTTCAAATAGTTACTTGATCCCATGCTCTTCTCTTTCTGGTACTCCTATGATGCAAATGTTGTTACACTTGATGTTGTTCCAAAGGTCCTTAAGCTATCTTCATGCTTTTAAATTCTTTTTTCTTTTTACTGTTTCCATTGGGTGTTTTTTGCTACTTTGAATCCCTGATTCAATCCTCTGCTTCATCTAATCTGCTGTTGACTCCTTGTAGTGTATTCTTCATTTCTGTTATTGTATTCTTTATTTCTGACTGGTTCTTTTTTAAGGTTTCTATGTCCTTCTTTATGTTTACTATCTCTTTGTTGAAGTTCTCACTAAGTTCCATACGCATTCTTATAACCAGTGTTTTAAACTCTGTTTCTGGTAGGTTTTTTGTCTCCATTTCATTTAGTTCTTACTGTGGAGTTTTCTCCTGTTATTGTATTTGGGATTTGTTTCTTTGTGTCCTCATTCTGGCTGCCTCTTTTTGTTTGCTTCTATGTATTAGGCAGATCTCATGTGTCTCTCAGTCTTTGCCGGGTGGCCTTATGTAGTATGTGTCACGTGTAGTCCAGCTGCATATTCTCCCTGATCACCTGTGTTCCAGGAGTGTCCCTTGTGTGTGTTGTGTATATTCTCCTGTAATTTGAGACTTGTTTGGTTTTGGTGTTCAGGTGGTGAGATTGATTCTCAGGCTGAGTGGCTGTGAGGGTTGGCTATACCCATGAGTTGCTATGTGAGGGCTGACCCCTCAAACAGCGATTCTCCCCAGCCAGTTCTTGTGCCTGTTGAGACCATCCTTTGGGTGTGCCACTTGTGGGACTAATTGGGTAGTGCTCTGGTGTGGTCTGAAGCCAGCCACTGAGTGTGTTGTGTCTGGATTCTCTTGAGAGGGGCTTCTGTGCAGGCCAATGTCAGTCTTGCCTGTGACTGGCCCATGGCTAGCCAGTAGGAGCTACAAAGCTGTGTGGTTGGTTGCTACTTTTGCTGGATCTTGGAGGCATGTGGGGCTGGCCTTGTTGTGAACTGAGCCTGGATGCCACAAGTATTGGGCCTGCTACCCATATACTCAGCTGTTGAAAGAGTCTCCTTCGGTGTATGGGCTGGGCTGGTTGAGCTGGTGTTGAAAGTGTTCCCAGTGATGCAGCACTAGCTGGGCAGGGTGGGCTCCCAGGGAGTCATGGGGTGTGGTCGGTGGTTTTTACAAAGTTAATGCAGATTCAGTCCTTGCAGCAGTGCTGGGCTCATGACCACTTTGCAAAATGCCCTGAGAATTCCGTGGTCAGTCACCAGTCACTTTGGGCTGCGGGTCCCTGACAGCCACTGAAGAGAGACTGCAGCTCGTGCTGTGGCTGACTGCCCATTACCAAATGTTCTCTAGGCCGCCGGGCTGTCTGCTGCTATAAAAGGCCTCCACAATTTCTGGTGTGGGGCTGGCTGCCCAGGAGCTGAAAATGCCTCTGACAATGCAGCCCTAGCTGGGCAGGGCAGGGACCCAGGGCGTCCCATAAACTAGCAGATTTTTAAAAAGAAAAATTAATTTTGTAAGCAAGGACATAAAAAAAGCCCCTACTATCTTTTGTCACCATAATTTCATAAAAAGGAGGGACATTTTAACAGAACAAAATAAATAAGACAGTCTTTGGATAAAAGACACCTTTTAAAGTCGAGTACATTTAGCTTCCTTGAAACCTACACTGTATTTTTTACCTCTTGTCTCCAACAGTTATAAACCTTTTCATGGACTGGGTCTGGCCTTGGGCCAGGAGTGGACCATCACTGGAGGTACACAGCTGGTGGTTCCTTGTAGCCACTGAGTCCTAGAAAGGCAGTTGCCAGTGCTGCTTTGTTAATCACTATACATGTGCTTAATATAATGCTCAGCACATGTTAGGGACTCAATAAATGTTTGTCAAATAAAGGAATGAATATGATTATTTGGCTGTGACCATGGCCAACTCACAGCATTGCTGGGGCTCAGATTTGTACAATTAGGCCTGTACAATCCTATCCATATGACCTGTACAACTAGAAAGTCACATTGGATGTCTGCCAGATTCCCTTCCATTTAAACAAACAAAACCCCAAAACAAGGATTGGGAAAGAATAGTAAAGTGCTTTTGGTTCCTTTCCTTTTTTAAAAATTTTCCTTCTTTTTTTAATGGATAATTGAACTTTTGGGGCCATAATGAATTTTTCAGAGGCTTGTTGCAATGTTTATCTCCTGAATTAAGGGATTTATTCTCTATAGGTAAATCCTGCTTCTCAGGGCCTCCAGGTAAGGAAGGGACCTTTGCAGACTGAGTTATTAATTTAAAAACTAAGTATTAGAGGATAGGGAGCCTTGCTACAATGTTTAATTAGAGGCCTGGATATTAACGCTAAGCAACTCTTCTCTGTTTTTTCTTTTCCTGAAAAGCATTTTAAAAAAAGATCTATGTTATTATATATTTTGTTGTTGTTGTTGTCGTTATTAAAGTGCCCCATGGCCACTATGTGTAATTGAGTTTAACGTTTGATAAATCTTTGATGAATGATACAGCAGTCACCCTAGCTTATACATATTTCAAAGCCAGTTAAATCCCAAGAGCTGGCAGCAGGCAGAGGTTGAATACATATTATCTTTCTCTTTCCATATTCCTACTCAATCCACTTTCTTTAGGGAAAGCTCCTTTTTGTTACGATCAGCCAGAGGTGAGGAATGAAGGAGAGATGGATTTTCATTAAGAATATAGGCTTTGTATGCAATTTCTTTGTTGGTCTGAACATCTGATAGAGCAGGGCTTTGAAAATGATCTCAGATTGGATTGTATATGAATTTTGATTTTGAATGATGCTGTTATGCAAATATTTCCCTGAGTTCTGGCAAATGTTTAACTGAAAAAAGAATTCTTAAGACAACATATTAATATGGATTTTATGCTTCTTACAACAATAACCATGGTCTGTACCCTGTGTGTTTCCTTGGAAATATAGAGGATTCGTCTTCAATTATGAAATTTCATATGAATTTAAAGGATTTTTTATATTAAAAATTTATTGCACTGTTTCTAGCTCAAAAATGTCTATAACATAATGATGCTAGAACATAATTATTTGGCATTAGAAAAATTAACTAGACATTATGATATCTTCAGCCTGTTATTTCAAATGGAGGTGTTGTTTATTGAGACACTGACAAATTGAGAGCATTTTAAAAATGTTATCTGTCATTTGCAGTGTTATTTCTTTAAAATTGAGTGCAGCTTCCTGTCTGCTAAGAATGCACAGGCTGTCTCCTGTGTCACTCTGCTTCTAAAAGAAGTCTGGCTCTACCCTCTGTTGCCCTCGCTTTGCTTGGTGCTAAACTACTCTTGGACGCATATTTCTGGAGGTAGAATGTGAACCTAACTTCTGTGGATGTCACCATAGACCTTAATTTGTGAGGGTGTTTGTGAGTAGGAAGAAGTTAGGAAATCACCACTGGCCTTCCCTTTCTCTCCTTACTCACTTACCTCTCCACTCACACCCTTTCCCCTGTTCTTGGAGGTTTGTAAGATGGTTTGTGAAACGATGTGTGAAGACTGGGGTGTTTACTGTTGCGAGAGGGGACATTGTAGGTAACAGAGGAGCTCTTTCACTGATTTCCCAAAGTTGGTGGCACTATTTGCTAGGATGTGGGCTCAAACAACTTACTGTTCTTAGCCTTAGTTTTATTATCTGTAAAAGGAAAATAAACATACATACTTCCTAGGATGAAGATTGGTGAGATATTGTATATAAAGCACCTGCCATAGTGCTGGGCACATAGTTTCTTTTTCACATGTCTGCTTATTTCTACAATCTGGTATCCTAACCAGAAACAGAACCACTCTCTAAGAAATGTACTTATTCTGAAGAATGTGATTACCTGGCTTTTTGCTGCCCTGCCAATGAGAGGACCTGAGGGCCAGGGGCACTGCCTGCCAAAATGAAGGCAGCCCAGCAAGAGGATGGAGCTTTAAAACTGTCCATGTCTAGGTCACCCTGTTTTCACTTACAGACTTCTCAAGCAATCTGGGGCTTGTAGAGACCTAGATTTCCATATTCAACCCACCCTAAAGCAGCAGGAAAGCTCTGCATTAGTTTTTCGTTGCTGCTGTGAAGTGGAACGCCGTGTTGAGTGGGAATAGACAGAAGAAAATTAGAGGAGGAAAAGTTGTTCTTATTCTTGTATAGGCATAGGTAGGCTGCTGGCATCCCAGCCCTGCCACCTGCTCTCCCACCCCTTGCCTATTTCTCACCCTTCACTGTGTGTTTTTGCTGAGCCACAGAAAATGTCCTGAAAATGCTAAAGCAGGGAGGTAAGAGAAATAATTTTTTTTTAATTTAAAAGGAAAAAAACCCCAACTAGCTTCAAGTCAACTTTTAAGGATGTGAAATAATTTGAAAGCTTTTTGAATTCCTTGTGGTATTTTACGAAAAAAATGATTAAAAGGCAAAATTTTCTTCACAAATGTTCACTTAGATATAGTATTTGTGTTTATTTTTAAACCCACACTGGCCATTACTACAGAAGAAAACAGCATGGCATTAAGCCCACGTCTCCAAAATCACACCCACTGTTTGGGTAGCTCTGGCTGAAAATTGAGCTCTAGATCTTTCTCGATTGTTCAGTGATTTGAGTCACAGGGAGTTTTAATAGACTGGGTGGCTTACTGAGGGAAGCTAGCTATTTGGTCTTTGTGGTGTGCCTTTGTGGTGTTATCTTCTAAGATACTTTCTTAGACAATAGTGTATTGTTGTGGGCAATAAACAACAATAGTAATTACCAGTTTCAATGGCAAATATAATAGCTAGTTAGCCAGGTGGTGTTCAACAACTAAGAAATGCTGCAGTGTTGACTTGCTGGTCCTCATGGTGTCATGGTCGGCTGCCATTAGCAAATATGGTGAAAGTGAAGAATAAAAGTAAAAGGAAAAAAATACAACAGTTAAGCACAGTCTATTTTGACACTGTCAGGGACTAGTTCTTGTTTTGTTTATTTCTTATTCCCTTTTTGGGTGTAACTGATAGGAAAGTGCTTAATGCTAATAACAGTTAACATTTATCTAGTGTCAGATCTAGCCTAGGTACTTGCTCAGTGGATCATCTCATTTAGTCCTTTCAGAAACCTAATGAGGTAAGTGATTATCTCCCCATTTTACCAATGTGAACATTGAGGTTAGGAAGACCAAGTAGCCTTCCAAAGATTATATAGCCAGTAAGTGATGAACATGGGATAGAAGCAAGAAAATCTGAATCCAAAGTCTGTGCTGTGAGCTACCACACTACAATCTGATGATTCGGCTTCTCTTCATTGGTGCCTGCTTGTCAGTTTCACAGGGAGGGGCCAGAGGTTGGGGTGGTAGGTATCTGTGTAGTGACAGGCACTCATTTGTTCTTTCCAGTATGTATGTATTGAGCATCTTCTCTGTACTTGGCACTGTGGGTTCTACTGGTGGGCTAGTGAAACTTTCAGACTGGTTCTTCCAGACTCTCAGTGTCTTTGGAACAGTTGAACATTCTAGATACTTATACACAAGTGCTTGTAACTTAGTACTTTAATGGAATGTTCAGGTGGCCAAAGAAGGTACTGGAGAACAGACTTGGTATTCAGGGCGGCCAGGTCTTTGAGAAACATGCCTGGCAGCTGATGATGAAAAATGGTCTGGATGATCTGGCAGAGAACAAGAACAGAAGTAGTGGGTGCAGGAGATAGAAATATAATGAAACAAAGAAGACCATGGGTGGCATCTGGGGGGTGGAGCAGCCGAAAGCTGAGACTACCTTTGGCTTGATATTCTGGGACTACACTTGAGCTCCCAGGAAGCCTCAAAAAAGCAGGAGAGCACAAGTGATAGAGAAATTGAGCATTATTCCAGCATCAAACTTCAGCCTATGGATCTCTAAATTTCCTTTGAATAGTAAAAGAATTGGCCAAGAATTAGCTTGAGTTTAGAGACGAGGACTAAGTGCTTAGGTGTGCAAATGAGAGCTTCCGAGACTGGGTTGTTATTGTCTTGGGAATGGAGACACAAATGACTTTGTCCGGATAAGCATTTCCTTTGGGCAAAATCCACCAGGTGGCGAGGTTAAATGTTAAAAATGAAAATGTTACAAAAGAAAAAACCCAAAGTCTTTGTTTTTATTTTTTTTTTAAAAAAGAATAGCTATGTCCTGGCAGGCCCTGGAAGATAATTAAGTATGTGTGTAGGAGGATGTAAGGAACTGGGAAAGCTATTAGGAAGCTTTTCCTTAAATGATAGCCTCAAAACCATTTGAAAGTGAGAACAACAATAACTCTGATTTAATAATCATTACCTCTTCTAAGTATATTCAATGAATGCAGAAAATTCTATTATTTTAAAAGATTTAAAATGATTTCAACTGATTTGGCTGTTGTGTATTTTATTTTGCGGCCTAGGGCAAATGACTATGCAAGAGGTAGCTGTGAAAAGGAATTAGCTGACTGTAAATTGATGGTTGCTACTAAGCTTTTCCGGCTCACCATTAGATTTATATCTCCAAGTACCTTCTCCTCCTGCCTGGAGGCCTGAAGAGTGTTGCTTTCTTAGCTTGTTGTTCAGAATCCTTGCAGGAGAGATCCTGGATCAAATGTTTCTAATGTGAAGAAGATTCCATCGATAGTACTTTTCACTTGTTTTTTATTTTATTTTTTTCCCAAGGAGAAGGCCACACACAGAGAGAACCATACTTAATATTTGTAGAGGAACATTGCCACCTGGATGAAAGATTACATTTTGAAAGCTCAATAAGGGAGTTTTATTTCTAACTTTGCTTGTGACTCACTTTCTCTAAAATGCCTTTTCTATATCTGTAAAATGGAACACTTAATCTCCACCTGTGTCAAAGCGGTGTTATGAAAATGAGTAACCAAGTGCTTGCAGTATACTTTGAGCTTCTTTTTGAGAAATAGAAAATATTACTATTGTGTGGAAATGATAAAGCTTAGTAAATGAGTATACATTTTTATGTTACTAGAACATGATAAATGGAAATGAAATCAACAAACTTAAATTATATGTTGACATAGATTCTTTATGTCAACATAGAGATAATAAAGTAGTCTCCCACAAGGAAATTTCAAAAATCAAGAACAAAATAAAAATACATTTATATACAGCATTTAAAAATTCTTAAAACTTCTTGGTGCTAACTAAATCTTTAGGCCAGCATTTTCCAAACCATGTTGATAATTTGTTATTTTTATTGTTTATTATGATATATTTTATAAGAAATTAAAAGATATTCAATGAATAGTATGTTCAGTGATTAAAGAGGCTTAAGACATGATAGATTAAACAGCTGGGTTAAATGGTAGGTTATACAGCTCTCTTTCTGTGCTTCTGCAAAAGAGGGAGATGATTTGTAGCATTTCTAAAACACTTTGACTCAGGAATGCAGTTTGAAAAAAAGACGTTATGGGCCAGAAACAAATTTAAATAAGCTCATGTTTAAAATGACTGCTTTGATACCACCTTACCCCGGTCAGAATGGCTATCATCAATAAGTCAACAAACAACAAGTACTGACGAGGTTGTGGGGAAAAGGGAACCCTGTTGCACTGTTGGTGGGATTGCAGACAGGTGCAGCCACTATGGAAATCAGTATGGAGGTACCGTATTTGCCGGCGTATAAGACGACTG
>NW_017732070.1:312795-335191 GCF_001890085.2 Hipposideros armiger
AAAAAAAAATAAAATGACTGCTTTGTTTTTGGTTGCTTGAGTGTCCTTGGTAATTAGTGATACTGAGATAAATTATTTTGCTACTTTTATATACACTTGACCCTTGAACAACATGGTTTGACCTGCACAAGTCCACTTATAAGCAGGTTCTATTCAACAAATAACTCAGCCCTTCTTATGCTCTGCTTTTGCTTCCCATAGATTCAACCAACTATAGATAGAAAACAGTATTTTCCAGTTGGGAATCTGTGGGAGGGAATGAGAAAATATGAAGTGTGATCAAAATATATGGTGAATGTTTAAATAAAAAAATTTATTTCAGTAAAAGACACATTGCCATTAATCCCCCTCACTTTGAATCATTCTTATCCCATCATTCTTGCCACTTTCTGAAACAGTTCTGGAAGTCCTCTTTTGTGAGTTTCCTTAGTTGTGCTGTTGTGGTTGCCTCGATGTCTTGAATCGATTAAAAACTTTTACCTTTCATGGTCATTTTGACTTTGGAGAAGAGCCAGGAGTCGCACGGTGCCAGATCCGGTGAATAAGGTGGATGAGGACACATCATAATGCTTTTATTTGACAGAAATTGCCATATCAGAAGTGATATGTGACATGGAGCCTTGTCATGATGGAGGATGAAGGAAAGACACTCACAAAAGAGGACTTTCCAGAACTACTCCAGAAAATGGAAAGAATGTTGGGATAAGTATGTTTAAAATGAGGAGGAGTATGTTGAAGGGGGATTAATGGCAATGTGTCTTTTACTGTAATAATTTTTTAAAATTTAAACATTCACCATATTTTTTGATCACACATCATGCTGTTTTTGATCTGCGATTGGTTGAATTGTGGATGTGAAGGGCCAACTGTAGTTAAGTTTTGGGGGAATCAAAAGTTTTATGCGGACATTTGACTGCACAAGGGTTGGTGCCCCTAACCTCCATGTTGTTCAAGGATCAACTGTACTTGCTAAATTAAAAGAATTAAAAAATAATACATTAATATATTTTCTGTGGGATTTTAATATCCTGCTTATTACATTATATATGTAAGTATGCTGAATATATAATACATGATTCTGTTTTTACCCCCATGAATATTCTATGTATACACATATATATCTATGAACAGAATATAACCCTTCTATTTGAGTTGTTTTCTGGGCCTTTTTCTGCCCACAACTGACTTCATCCTTATTTTTCTATGTGTTTGTAAACTGTACAGAAATGGAAAAATAGATGATTTTATAGAAAGAAACAGTAAGTATTATTAATGGGTGCTTCATAAGTCATGCAGGTTATGTGCATTTCTTAGCTGTGAGGTATTAAAAGAAACACTTTTTGCTCTTGGAATTAAAAGAAAATTTTGTAAAAAGCCATGACAATGAAGGTTTTTTTCAAAAAACAATAATAGATGTGTCAAGGAATGTCAAGATCCTAAAATATTCTGTCAGGAGGTGTTGTCTCTATTTGGCAAGGGTTATGAAAGTTCTGGCTGGAGAAGAATTATTTTAGCTTGGGTCCTTAGAGACTTGTTGATTGGAGAAATAGCTACAACATTTAACAGTGACCCCTGGAGGCTAGAGTGTGGAGTGTTACTGTCCTAACTCTGTTATTGTTTTAACTTTTCAGTTAAAGAAAGAAAGCATTCTTTGGCTCTTTGCTGGAGGCACAAGGTACAGTGGTTCTGTGGTACAGTCCCCAGTTGTCTGCCACTGCTTGAGGTTCTGTCACTTTGTTTTTCCATCATGTCTTCTCAGGGCACCAGGGATACCACCAAAATGGTTCCATTTGATGATTGCAATGCTCAGCTCTCTTGGGCTGTGTAGTGGTTGTTTTGAAGAGAATAATAAAACTCTGCCTTCCAAAGGAACACTGCTTCTCTAATGAGAAAGTGATCAATATTTAAAATCTCCCTTGGGGAAGGAATTGGGGAGAAAACACTTTCTCTGGAGTTTTCTGACTTATCCACTAGGAAGCTTCAATGATGTAAAGTATTGGAGACACTCAGACATATCACTCCAAAAGCCATGTCTGAAGTCCTTATTTTGGAGAGACATTTTCTACATGTCAGTTTTGTGCTACTCCTATCTTTTCATTTCAAGGTATCAGATGAGAAATGGTTTGCATGAGAGCCACTGCCACTCACCCATGTAGAGCTCTTAGTGAAAATGATTCATGTTATTTTGGGGACATTTGGACTTTTTATCCAAAGAAGATAAGTATGAAATTATTTCTTTCCAAACATAATATGTATTTATTAAAGCCAAGTATCATATATTCCAGAAAGAATATGAAGGAAAAAAGCAATCAAGGTTTTAAGCTTAAATGATTTTTATTATTGATTTGGGATTCAGATCCTTATAATATTGGTCCTCTTCTCCGAGTGTTACAGGCAAGACGCATGGGGTTGTTGCCTGGCTCTCTCACTTACAGTCTGGCAACCTTGAAGAAATCATTGTGCTCTCTGTGATCTGTAAAATGGGCTGAAAATACCTATTCAAATCTCATTACCAAATTCCCATATTGTTAAAAACATCAATGGGGCCGGCCGAGTGGCGTATTGGTTAGGAGCTGGCTTGGGACGCCAGAGGGTCCCGGTTCGGATCCCACATATGAGGGCCAGTGACACTGCCCTCTGCAGCTGGGATGCTGAACAACAGCTCAACCTGGCTGCCGTGAGTCACCGGCGACGGCGTAGGCTGCAGCCTCTACTACAGTGGGTTGCCATGGGCTACCGTGTGTAGCCAGCAGCCAGCGTGAGCGGCCAGCAGCCACAGTGAGCGGCCGTCCAGAGCCGGGCGACTGATCTGCCTCGCCCGGGAAGAGCGCGATGGTGGTGCCAACTTGGGCCAGTGAAGCAACGTCCTCCACAACTAGACTGAAGAACAAAAGGACAGCAACTTGTCTGTTCCCCTTCCCCCAATCCCCCAGCGCTGTTCCTAGCCTCCAATTCCCCAATAAAAATCTTTAAACAAACAAACCAAACAAAAAAAAACATCAATGAAAAAAATCATTTGTACTTGAAATATGGTAGGGGGCTAAAACACTGTGAGATTATATTGTTATTTTCTAATGCTTTGTGTAGTGTAGAAGCCAAGTTAGTTTCTGGTGTCTTTGGCAACAGTAGTAAGTAAGGAGCTGTGGCCCAGGGTGAATTGCCTTTGGTGATGAAGGAGAATTTGCACCTGGCAAGAGAAAAGTATGGGGTTGGGTATAGGAATAGATTAAAGACATTTCTGACCACTTGCTGGAGGGTAGCCCCTTGTCTAAGATGTGCAGATGGACAATGTTAAGATTCACACCCGAGTAATCTTTGCTGACAGAATTCAGGTAGTTGTTTGAAGATGAGTTTGGCATGGGGATAGAATGGGTCTGGGAGCCTAGGTGTGTCAGAGAGTAGCAATTTGACCTTAGGTTGGGAAGCATGCTCTGTGAGAAGAATCAGAAAGAACCCTGATTCATCTGGTGCATCTCATGTGCCCACATTTTGTACCAATCACCATTTCACTAAATGAGGCAATTGATATCACAACATTTTGTAAATTGTATAAGGTATATGAAAACATATGGTATTATAATTATAAATGTAATTATTGCTTTCATCATTTTCTCCCTCCCTTCTTTACCTGGTTTATTTCTTATTCTTCAAAATTCAGTACAGATGTGGCCTTTCCAAGAAACCTCCTTTGATCCCCTCTCAGGATGGGTTATATGTCCCTTCTTGGTATTTCATAGTGCCTTGTGTTGTCTGTTGTCCCTTGTCCCTTTACTGCCTGTGCTAAATTCACCCCTAGACAGTGAGCTTTTTGAGAAAAGACACATTTGTCTTCTAGCACACAATGAGTGCTTAATAAATATTTGTTGATTAAATTATTATTCTATAGATGAAAAAGTATTGAACTAATGTATTTAAAACCCAGGATATCATTTAGAAGTTAGTATTTAAAATAAATTCATGAATAGGGTTTGTTGTCCTGTGATTTGTCTCTGCCAGTCTTATGACTATGCACTAACTACATTAAAGCAAAATTATTTGGCTGTAATAGCAAGAGTTAACTTTTCAAACACTTACGTGTTAGACACTATTCTAAGTGTTTTATATGTATTAACTTGATAGTCTTCACAAAAATAGGTTTTACTATTATTATTCCCATTTTACAGACAAGTAAGCTGAGGCACAGAGAAATTAAGTAACATGCTTAAAGTCACACAGCTAATAAATAGATGTTGTGAACGGCTTTCAAATGTAGATAGTATGGCTCAAGAGCCTGTACTCTGAATTGTAGGTTACTAGTTTGTAGTGTTTTTCTTAAATGAGTTTTATCATGTTATATGTCCTTACAAACACATCTTTTTGTTGGTATTGAGGGAACATATTGTCTCTAGCCCTTTTGCCTCTCTACTCAGTACCAGTCACAATCATTCTCCATACCACCACCACCAACAGTATCAAATAACTCATACTGAGCCAGCCTGTTAAATGAAGGATACAGTGCTAGGAACGGGGAACAGAGAGGGGGCCATGACACATAGGTTTTGCCTTCACATAGTTTAAACTCCAGTTAGAAATAAAGCCAAGAAATATAGTTGGAAGAGGAACATCATTCCAGATTGTCTGTGCTGCTTCCCAAATGAATAATACAGACCATAAATGTTTTGGAGTAGTTAAGTCATTTTAAAAAGTGGCCAAAAATTTCGACTTGGAACTCATGAGATGAGGCACAAACTTGTAGACTGTCAGTTCCTGAGGATGGGGCATTGTCTTAATCATCTTGGAGAAACACAGTGCCTGGTGCACAGTAGGTCCTCATCTGTGTTGTGAAGTGACTTGGATCCTAGCTGTGTTAATTTGCAACATGGATATGGGTAAGGAAGCCACCCTGTCTGTGACCAGTTTACTTATCTTACTACCTTCACTGTGTAACTTAGGAAGAGTAATGAGATAACCTTGGGAAAGTTGGTAGCAGAGTTCCTAGCACCCATGACTAGGTACCCTCACTGAGGATTTGTCCACAATAAATCTAGGAATTCAGGAAGGGGACACAGCAGCGGGCTGGTTCTAATGGTTTTGCAAAGTTATCCTGTGGCATTTAGAGAGGAACACACTACTTAGGATTTTGCTTTGGAAACCAAAATATGGCTTAATTCAGTATGATGTCTCCAGTAACACACTTCTCCATGGGAGCCTTGTGATTGCAGTTGCTGACTCAGCTGGGCATTGGAGGGCCCCAGAAACGTAAACTGCTAGGATGAACCCAGACTTAAACTCAAAACAAACTATCATAAGTCAGCTGCCAGTTCTTCACACTTCTCCAGACTGAGCAAAGCATTTCACTGAAAAGTTGGCCCACAAAGAATTTCTGATGATTTCCAACTGGTTCATAATTTGTATATGCGACTGAAACCAAGAACATTTCGTGTTCTCTTACATTCTGTTCCCCGGGCTCCTGCAGATCTGTTTTCTTTTTCTCACATTATTGAAGCTGTGACACCCAGATCTTTTTACTGTCTGAGATCCTATTCTCATAGCCTCCATGGGAGTCTGCAATCCTGATTAGTGACAGAAAACAGAATCACCACATCTTTTACTCTTCAGCCATTCAGTGGGAAGACAGTGGAAAGGAGGAATGCTTTCTCTTTGTGAGCCGGAGTCCTCAGGAGACAATTATAACACCATGGAGCTCAACCTCACATTATGTTCCATGGTTAGGTTCAAAAAGATGTTAGAGCAGTCTCTCCTGACATATTTGGGAAATAAGGCAACCCAAAGGACCTTAACACCCAATTTTCTGTTGACGCTTACAACCTACTTTCTGACATTTCTGTTTTGTGCTCAGCAGACTTGCTAGCTTTTCTGCCTCCTCTGTTGTTTGAGTTGAAGATAAGAGATAAGGATGGACAGGAATAACAGTCAGTTCTGAATCTTGGCAAACAGGACTGCTATTGCCAAATTGTGTCAAAACATTGCAGGTTCTGTCTTCTGGGAAGCACCATTGCAGAACGGTCAAACACTAGGGCCATGGAGCCTGAGAAGTGTGGTTCGAATTCCACCTCCACTAATTAGCAGTACTTCTATGCCTCAGTTTCCTTATATATAAAATGAGGATAGTAATAATATAAATATCTTATAAAACTTTAGTAAGAATTATATGATATGTCTAAGCATTTAAAGAACATAATACAGTGTGATATGTAGTAAGCATTGGTATTATTACCTGGTGACAGTGCCGAGCCAATAAGATTTAGTTAGAAGTTTGAAAATGGATCACAGTGTTCATGTATTTCCCTTAGGAGGGTCTGAGCAGACCAACTAAAGATGTAGGAAAATCCAAAATGGTGGCTGCTGAAAAGTCACCACTTGGTCTTCTTGCTCCAGCCATTCCCTTTGAACTTTCTTAGTCTATATCTTTGGCCCACCATCAGACCACCATCCTACCTCCATCCTTCATGAAAGGACACACCTGGAAACTTATCAACACAACAAGCTTACCAGAAGGAAGCAGTCAGATGCAGGGAAGTATTGACAACTTCTGGAACACTGCTACAAGCAACTGCCTCCTTCCTCTTGAAATCCAGAAATAGTAAAAAGAGAAAAGAGGCATTTTAAGAATCTGTGGATTGTAGTCTCCTAGAAGGGCAGAGATTGGCCTTGAGGTCCTAGGGCTGCTCAATTCATGGAGTGGTTGGGATGTTTTGCAGATACATAGCATTATGATGATGAATTAATTGGAGTGGTGTTCATTTGGCCTTACCTGTGTCCACACCCTTTCCATTGTCAGGTCTGGATTTAAGTATGCATGGATTCATTGGCTTGACTTCACCCACCTCTCATGAGTGAGCAGAAGCTTCTGGGTCTTCTTCTGCCACTCTAGGATTAGTGTCAGTCAGGGAGACCTCAATAGATTGGCAGACTATGACACAAATCACAATCATGGAACACCTTTGTAGTTTCTAGCATTTATTAGTTCGGAAGGAATGAAGATTAAATAGCGAATTGAGTAAGTGAAATAGGTAACTACTAGAATCATACTCATCATCCTGAGAAGTGGTAACTTCTATGGGTTTTTTGGAGGGAGTGACTGACCACATGTAGAAGCATTCCAACACAACACTTGTATTCTGAGTTAGGTCAGACTGAAATCTCAGACTTCAGAAATTGCCATTTTTAGGTATATGACATTATTATGGACCAAGCTCCCCGGTTTTGAATGAGTTGTGATCTCTTATCTTAGCCTTTCCATATTTGTTTATGCTTAATACTTAGATGTTTTAAGATTGAAAACTGAGGAGAGTGGGAGAGGAGTTCATAGTAAAGGAGAACCAGTTGTCCTCTGGAGAAGATATGAGGACTAAATCCTGAGAATTGGAGAATTCTATGCCAATGTGAAATTGCTTTGATCTCTCTAGTCCTGAGGCCTCTCTTAAAACCAGGGCCAAGACCTAAAGTTTCAGAGTGCATAGTTAATAACTTTATCATTATGTAAGATAAAGTGACTGCATTTCTGACCTGTTCTTGAGAGGCTGTGGAGGCAGGAAAATGATAGTAAGAGAAACCTTCTCTCTTCTCTTCATCCTCATCTCAGCAAGTAAGAGAAAGTGAGTGGATTTGTTTAGTCTGGATGTTTTTCTTGTTCCAGTTCAACAAATACTTGTTGAGCAACTACTATGTGTCAGGCACTATGTTAGATCAGGGGAGAAAATGATAAGTGTCATAGGGTTTTCACAAGTTTGTATTCCAGGAGGAGAAAGAGAGAAAGGAGAATAGAAGGGAGGAGAAGGACCATGATCAGTTCTTTCTCAAGGACACAGGATGAAATGATGACCTTTGCCTGAATGTGGCAGTCCACTATAACTTCCACTGTTTCATAGAATAGTGACTTCTCCATGATCCCTCTGCCTAGAAAAGAAGCATTGTACCCTGTCAGTATAACAAGCCCTTGAGAAAATTTCAATAACCAATTTTTCCTTTAGGTTATGGCTTTAGCTCTGCCATTTTAACATTATATATATATATACATATACATTTATATTATATTATATATATATATATATATATATATATATATAATATATATGTGTGTGTGTGTGTGTGTGTGTGTGTGTGTGTGTGTGTGTGTATGAGTTCGGAAAATTAAGTTCACAAACTCATCCTAGAAAAAGTGCTACATACCTCATTGCTGAATATCACTATGGTCACCTTCAAAGTACTCCCCTTGGGAAGCTATGCACCGATGCCAGCGCCTAGTCCACCCTTCAAAGCAATTTTGGAACTCTTTTTCTGGAATGGCCATCAGAGCTGTTGTCATATTACCCTTGATGTCCTGAATGTCATCAAAATGTCTTCCTTTCAATATTTCCTTTATCTTCGGGTAAAGGAAGAAGTCATTGGGGGCAAGATCAGGTGAGTAGGGAGGGTATTCCGATATAGTTATTTGTTTACTGGCTAAAAACCCCCTCACAGACAGTGCCATGTGAGCTTGTGCATTGTCGTGATGCAAGAGCCATGAATTGTTGGCGAAAAGTTCAGGTCATCTAACTTTTTCACCCAGCCTTGTCAGCACTTGCAAATAGTACACTTGGTTAACTGTTTGTCCAGTTGGTACAAGCTCATAATGAATAACCCCCCTGATATCAAAAAAGGTTAGCAACATCTTTGCAAACAAGTTTGCGAACTTAATCGTAGTTGTTGCAACGTTATTGTCTACTCATATCTATAGTGCCAGGGAGGTACTGGACTAAACAGGGGGATCACTACATAAATTATATAAATGTCTATCCACTATGCTGTACACCTGAAACTAATATAAAATAACATTTAAAAAAAAAGATGGGTGAAAACACAGTAACATTGATGTTTAAAAAGAAAAAAGACATCTGAGGTACTCAGTTTAGTTCTCATTTTACATTATTCACAGCAACATGAAACATACTTTTATTGAAAGCATTCCTTAATGCTTTCTTCTAATGACCTTCCTGCACCAAGCACTCTTGGCTTCCTCGCATCCCATACTCTCCTTCCCAGTCTCCTTGACCAGCCTTGAAATGCTGAGCCCTCTGCTCTTCTTCCTCTACACTTTCTGTGGGTAATATCAGCCACTCCTGTGATTTAATTACTATTTGTATATGCCTGAGTCTTCCCAATTTATAGCTTGAGCTTTGGTTCTCTTTTGAGCTCTGGGCATTTATATGTGTCTGTATTCTAGATACATCCACTTTGGTGGTTGCAGACATTTTAAATTTGAGTCATCCAAAATTAAATTATTGATCTTTTCCCACTGCTCCTACCCCCAATCTGCTCTCCTTCTGTACCCCATTTGATGGGTAGTAAAAGTCTATTCTATTGCCCAGGCCATAGCTAATTGAATTGCAAGTTTATCAATTCTACTTTAACAATACATAATAAATCCATCCCCACATCCTAGTGTAAGTGACATCATCTCTTGTTAGAGTTACTGCAGTAGCTTCTTAATAGTATCTGCACATCCACTTTTATATTTCTAATTCGTTCAGTTCATTGTAGTCAGAATGATTTTTTAAAAGCAAAGATTTGATCAAGACATTATTTCCCATTGCACTTAGGATAAACTATAAAGTAAATTACACAGCCAGCAGGACTCTACCTAGTTTGGTTCCTGCCAACTTTTGCCAGTCTTCCCTTTGCTTACAATATTCCAGCAATTGAGGCCTTGTTCCAGTTCTTAAAATGCCTCAAGCTCTCTGCCTCATGCACTTCCCACATGCTGTTCCCTCTGCCTAAAACTCTCTTTCCCATACTCTTTACCTGGAGACTTACTACACATACCTCAGGTCTCAGAAATTAGGCTCCTAATGTTTAAGTACTCTCTTGTAGTACTTTGTACTTTTCCATCTTAGCATTTATTGCAGTTTTTATCTTTATTTATGTGATTATCTGTCTTCCTATTAGACTGTCAACTCTAGCAAGGCAAAGACTATTCTCTCTTTCCACCCTATATCATCATCAACAGGCACATGGTATGGACCCAATAATATGTGCTGAATCAATAAATGATTCATAAAAATCCCTGGACCAACTGGAAGTGATTTTGTCAGGATGTGTTTGTTCATTTGCTCATTCATTCATTCATTCATTCATTCATTCATTCATTCAACAAATACCTAGTATTTTTAAATCCAAAGGAAAAAATTGCTTTCTTCAACTTTCCCTTGACCCTTTCGTATCTAATATCCCTTAACAAGTTTGGTCTAGATCCCCAGGGGTCAGTGGCCGTATTTGTCATATCAGCCTGGCTCACTGGATATATCAAGTTCCAGGAAAGCATTTTCCTCTGTTTTCTTCTCTGTCTGTATTGCACTGCTCTGTTCCTAAATGCCTTGACTAATCTTAATTCTTTCACAAATAATATGAATTCATCTGTCAAAGTGAAATCAGGTATGTCCAGAGAGTCACTTATGTCATCTGTTTTTTGTTTTTGTTTTTAAAGAAATTTTATTGGGGAACAGTGTGTTTTTCCAGGACCCATCAGCTCCAACTCAAGTAGTTGTCTTCAATCTAGTTGTGGAGGGCACAGCTCCTTGGGTCATGTGGGAATCGAACCGGCAACGTTGGTGTTATGAGCCTCCGATTTAACTACCTGAACTAACTGGCCAGCCCCTCATTTCTGTTTTTTTAAACCAACATTTACTGGACAAAAACTATATGCTAGGCTTTCCCATTTTAATTCTCACAACAATCTCTTACAGTGGGTTTTACTATTCCTACTTTATAGGTGAGAAAATTGAGGCTCAGGAAATTAAGCTGCTGCAAATCATAGAGATGAAAATGCTCTTTTTTTGTTCTGGTATGATGTTTGCATTTTTCAAAATCATGAATTCATGTTTAAAAATGAGCACAGCCAAATGCTGAATTATGCCTGATATTTCTTTCAGAGGACTTAAATACACATTTTTAGAGATTCTCTTTTATAAGAGTAAGATACTAGTCAAAGATTCTGCAAATAGTCCAGAATTTAGTCGTGTCCTGTGTTTGGGGGGGGGGGGGGAGGAAATGCACTTGATTTACTCTGAACCAAGTCAGGCAGAAATATGGTACCGCCCTTCTAGACAGACATCTGTTCAAATATAAATTTCCTGTTTTTGAGGCTTTTGCTCTATTGAAGTAAAGGTCTCGATACGGCTGAACAAGTCAATCATTATAAACCTTGTTAGTGTGACAGCCCCCTGTGTATTGTTTAACTGGAAATGAAACACAAATACACCAAATCCCCGCAGTATCTGCTTCACGGTGCATAAATCTACTGTGCATCATGTCACTTGAAATTTGATGACAATCTACCAAATGGCAGAAAAGACTTCATCCTCAGAAGGCTATGCAAATGAGCCCAAGCTCTGAACAATAAGGTGAAAGGACACAGCCTGTCCTTTGCTCCCCTCCCCCATATCTTTCCCAGAAAGCATTCCCTCGGGTAATTTCTTAGTGGCAACTGGTGAATTATCAAATACAAATGATCAGTGTTCATTCAGTTCCACATGCAGATCTAGCTTCAGATGTTCTAAATAGGATTGAAACGTTCTTCCTGCTTTCCACTAGCCAAGCTGTATTATTGCTTGCAGCAAAACCTTCTCAGACCCTTATTAGGCCGTCTTAATTGCTTTCCTCAGCTTTTTTTCTCTTTTATTCAAACCTCAGAGGTGAGGGATAATCTGCTCTTAGGCTAAAATAAAGATGCTCATCTCAACACCCCCCAACAAACCCCCCACCCCNACTAACCCCCCTCCCTTAATTTATCACATATCCATGCCATAGAAAAGCCTGCAGCTTGGAAAAGTCTAAACCAGTCTGCTGCTGATAATAGTTCTGGACTGAGGTTAAATTATTTTACTACCAGTTATATTTTCTCTCTTTGGGTTTTAAGTGGCTAGGACATGTCTCTATCCAGCTCTACTGGGAAGGTTTATTCATATATTGTTAGAATGGAAACTGGAAGTCTCAGGGTATCATCCATTCCAGCTGCTAGGCTTGAGCAGATTAAATAATTCACAACAAGCAGTTGGCTGTCAGAATCAGCCCTTCTGGGTCATGGCCAAACCTTGTTAGGGCAGCCCCTGAAGGTGTAGGGAGGCTGAGACAAGCCAGTGCAGGTCCATTAGCAGTTTGGGGGAGGAGCAAGCTGGCTGAAGTCTGGAAAGGTTGGACTATGAGAGCACATAAATGGGCATGCCACGCTGAGTGAGCAGAGCAGCAGAAGGCTGGCGTACAAAGCAAGGACTGAGAACGGTGGCCAGATTATGAAGGGTCTACTCCCCATAAAGCCACTATTTAACTCATCAATTGTTTTAGGAACATTTAAGGGGAGTTGTGAGCCTCTTGAAGGGCTGAATATGTGTGACATCTCTTCTGTGTTCAATGGTTTTTTGGGAAACATTTAATGAACTTTTTTTCCCCTCGTCAAATATAACCTGTCCTTTATCATTAAATGTAGTTTATCTTACCTTCAGTTTTTCTTTCTGTGGTTTCACTTATCTGTGGTCAACCACAGTCTGAAAATATTAAATGGAAAATTTCAGAAATAAACAATTCATACATTTTAAATTGCTTGTCTTTCTGAGAAGCATGATGAAATCTTGCACCATCCTGCCCAGGACATGAATCATCTCTTTGTCCAGCGTCTCCACGCTGTATATGCTCTCTGTCCATTACTCACTTAGTAGCCGCCATCTTGGTTATCAGACCAACTGTCACAGTATCACAGTGCTTGTGTTTAACTAATCCTTATTTTACTTAATAATGGCCCTAAAGAGCAAGAGGAATGATGCTGGCAATTCAGATATGCCAAAGAGAAGCTGTAAGTGCTTCTATATAGAGTTTGGTACTCTCTGTGGTTTCAGGCATTCACTGGGGTGTCTTGAAACATATTCCCTGTGGATAAGGGGGACTACTGTACTTCATTTTTGAAGAAAGGAAGAATTTATTAAATTTTATAACATAATTTATTCCTATTTTTCTTTACAAAGATATCAATGTAACTTTTGATGGAATAAAACTTGGAAACCATATTTCATACAATGATATGATTATATTTTAAAATGCATTTTTATGATAAGCTCTTGAAATATCCAAGCAATGTATGAAAACATTCTTGAACCATTTTAGGTTAGATGTACCTTATGAGCTAAAAGCAGCAGGCTCTATTTCTTGTTGACGAAAGGAGAAAATAGTCTCTCTTTGGAAGGCTAATGATTTTTGTCCTGGAAAACATTGGTTCCTTAGGAAAGCTGTTGATTTATTAGAAGAAGCAGTTTATTTTCTCATTTCAGGATGAAGAAATTGTTTGAAAAATATTTTGTGTGATTCAGGATTAGGTAAATCTTTGTGGATTTCAAAACTATAGCATTTTATAGGAATATACACATGCTATGAAAACTTACATTATGCCAAGATATTCTATAGACTTAATAATCTTTTCATTGCTTCTGGGCCAGAGAATGTGTTGCTTTAAGTGTAGTCTGGTTTTCATTAAAGAGAGTGCAGAGCAAAGCTTTAAGCTTTCTGTTTTAGGACAAGAGCAAGAAACTTGAATCACAGTAATATTTTGTTTACAAATCTTGCCGCTAATGTTACCCCATTAATTTTTCCTGAGCAGCATCATAACCTATAATTCTGAACTGTGTAATTTTTTGACATTTTTGTTATAGGTGGTGTAAGATACTGGTGTGAAAACTCAGGCAGTCATCATTGTCCTACAAACAATCGTAGGAGACAAAAGAAAATCTAGACATGGTTTCCACCTTTAAAAATCTAGACATGGTTTCTTCCCTTTAGCTAGGAAGGCAGAATATATGCTCATGAAGAACGTTTAAAGACAGATCTATGAAAACAGTGTTCATCAGCACTTATACATTAGCATATAATAATTATAGCTCCCACTTTCAAGTGATTGGTCTGTACCAGAAACTTTACAAAATATTCTGCAGGACACATTATTATACTATTTCTGTTTTACAGATGAGGAAGCTGAGGTTCAGGGAGGCCGTATGAGCAACCCAGGGTCACCCAGCTAATAAATGATGAACTCAAATGGGAATCTAGCTGCGTCTGACTCCCATGCCTGACCTCTTGCCTCCTACTGTGTCTCCATAGGCAACACCAGTGTCTGTCTCCTTTACCACCTTACCTCAGCACCTCACACAATGTTTGGCACATAGTACGTACTCAAGGGTGATTTAGAATTATCCTGTTCTAAAGCTGTAAGATTGTCATTGAACTAAATTTATTTTCTCTGAAATAGCCTTTCTGTGGTTAGGTGCAAGATTTTTTTTCTCCATAAGGCATATGGTTCTGCTTTCTCTGTTGAGCTTCTTCATCTGCCCCTGCTTTTACAAGCTGTGAGGCTGACTTTAGGCTGAGGGATGGCAGTACTTGGGTGGTACTGGCTGGAGTACCCCCTAGCTCTGTAGACCCCCAATACCGGGCTCTGCAGCCAGGAGCTTGGCTATAGCAGGGGTAGGGTGCCATTCTCTGGACAGCTGACCTCCTCAGAGGCCCTAGCATGGAAGGAGAGAGCAGAAAGGCCCTTTTCACTGAGCCAGAGAATTTGCTCTGCTTGCAGCTTCCTAAGTGCAGGCTGGGAAATGCGACTTATTATATCTCATTAGAAGATCACTCTAATTTACAGACCTTAGAATGAAGTTATGTGCATGATGCACTTTTGAACTCATTACTGAGTATATTAAATCATATCAAAATGCTGTTCCTGCAGCAGGTGTACTGGTGACTGGGAGCTCAGACAGGGCCTTGGGTATGAAATGTCAGTCTGGAAACCTTATTCCCTCTTCTTCTGTTGTCACATTCCTTCCACAGTTTGGAACATCTGTTCATATTTTTTTATTGAGCCCTTGGGGCTCACTTATACAAACCATGCTTAACTTCATCAAATTGCTGTTTTAAGGACAGTTTTTTTTTGGTTTTTTTTTTTGCCACTCTGCTAAAAATGAATGCTATATAATAAAAATGAAGAACTTAAAGGGTGGGAGGGATCATGACATTTTAGCCCCTTTCATTTGCTGCAGGTAATTAAAGGACATGGATTGCCATCACAGACGGAAAATGGTCTTGGACACTTGTGAGCTATGGCACTCTCTGGTGACTGGCTTCAATGTAGGTTTTAAGCTTAGCACCTGGTAAGGAAAAGTCAGGAGCAGAAAATGACAAAAATAGTAAGGTGCGGGGTACTGCTGCTGCTGATGGTGGCTGGCAGGGTGTGTGTGTTATTCTGCTAGCACTGCTGTAACAAAGTACCATCAAGTGGATGGTTTAAACAATAGAAATTGATTGTCTCCCAGTTCTGGAGACCAGAAGTCCAAGATCAAGGCATCATCCTCTGAGGGCTGTGGCAGATAATATATTCATCCTCTTTCCTAGCTTCTGGTGATTCTGCTGCAGTATTTGTTGACTTCCGCTGTATCACTTAATCTCTGCTTTCATGTCCACGTGGCATTCTCCCTGTATGTCTGTGTCCAAATTTCCCCTTTTAATAAGGATACCAGTCATATGGCATTAGGGGCCTATCCTTGTGACCTCATTTTAACTTGATTAGTTCTGTCAAGACCTGTTTTCAAATAAGGTGACATTCTGAGATACTCGGGTGAAGACTCCAACATATCTTTTTTTGGAGGGATACAATTCAATTCAACCCACTATATAAGTGTATAGGAGTGTGTGTGTGTGTGTGTGTGTGTGTGTGTGTGTGTGTGTGTGTGTATTTGTATACACACACACACACACACACATACACAGAATACACACACACACATAATTTTTTTTGCATGTGTAATGAGTACCTACTCTCCGCCCAGCACTGGGGTAGGTACTATAAATGTCAGAGTGAAGTGCCCTCCACAGACTTGATTCTGTGTTGATATTATTCTGGTGTCTGGGGAATACTGTTCTTCTGATAATATCTTCGGTTCTCCCTTGGAGTTTATCAGCCATTATTGGTTTTCTTCTAAATAACTTCTCGAACAGCTGATAAAACCCAAGGCAGAATATGTGATGCTTACTTCTGTCTATCAGGGACAGATTACCCTCTATCCACAGTAAGCTTTCAATTTAAAGGCTGGTGTTTGCTGATTAGCACAGCATAATGTGCAAAGACATGCTTAATAAATGCTTTGTGAAGGTTTGTTTAGCCTATTCACCAGACATTTGTTGATATTTTATATATATATAATGCCTTCTTTGAGAGAGGCACTAAGGGTTATGTCACATGATATCAAATTTATGATCATCCAATCTCAAGTGCAGCATGGAAATTCGTGCTGTAACACTCCTGACAAACTTATTTTGAATAGGCAGCTCACTACTTAAATGAGGAATTTATTTCCATAAGTGGCATGTCTATTTCTAAAAGTAGAAAGTACTTAAAAAAATTGAACCAAAAATCTACTTTGCAATTTATACTATGCAATGATATACTATCTGTCCAATTGTCCTAATTATTTTTAGGAACACTTCAAAGTTGAGATATAATTCATCTACCATAAAATTCATCTTTTTAAAGTGTACAGTTCAGTGGTATTTAGTATGTTCACAAATTTGTGCAACCACCAGTACTCTCTAACTCCTCACCCCCAAAAGAAACCCTGTACCCATTAGCAATTCTCCCCATTCCCCACTTCTCCCAGCCCCTGAAAGCCTCTACTTTCTGTGTCAATGGATTTGCTTATTTTGAACATTTCATATAAGTGGAACCATACAATATATGGTCTTTTGTGCCTGGCTTCTTTAACCTAGTATGGGATTTCAAGGTTTATCCATTTTATATTATACTATATAGCAGTATTTTATTTCTTTTTATGCCTGAATAATATTCTATTGTATAGATAGATCACATTTTGTTTATCCATTCATCAGTTGATGGACATTTGGGTTGTTTCCACTTTTTGCTTATTATGAATAATGCTACTGTGAACATTAGTGCACTGTAAGTTATTGTGTGAATGCATGTTTTCAGTTCTTGTGTATATACCTAGGAGCTGAATTGCTGGGTCATATTCGTATGGTATTCCATATTTAACTTTTTGAGGAACTGCCAAACTGTTTCCCACAGTAAAATGCAGCACCATTTTACATTCCCATGAGCAATATATTAGGGTTCCAATCTCTCCACATCCTCCCCAATCTTTTTGATCATAGTCATCTTAATAAATGTGAATTAGTTTCTCATTGTGGTTTTAATTTGCATTTCTGTAATCATTACTGATGTTGAGAATCTTTTCAATCTGCTTGCCATTTGTATATCTTCTTTGGAGAAGAGCAACCATCTTAATTTTTCATTTTGAAAAAAAAATTCTTTTTCATTCATTCATAAACATTTATTGAACACATATTTATCTGCTAGGCATGTGCTAAACACTAAGAACACAAAGAGGCATGGGAGAAATTTCAGACCGAAAGGTAGAGTACGCAGGTCTCCATTTGCATGTGGGATTCATCTTAAACTCACATTGTAAGGGCCTGTGAGGCTGCAGGTGAGAAAGGCTATTCTGAGGAGAGGAGAATGTCTAAGTCTCATTTGGCCTCTGTTTAGCCCTCCTTGGGCTTCTGTTCTCACACAGAGGCGAGGGAGTCATAAACAGGACTTGGAATCAGTTTTACCAACATTTCAGTGATGAACTCACAGAAATGTTGCCTCTGAAAAGTAAATGGCAATGAAAAGTTCAGTGCTCTTTATTTTTGGAGCTCATTGGACAAAGTCCAGAGCAAATTCTGAGGCTTGAGCAGAGGACTTGGCCAGCAGAAAGCTGTAACTGGATTGACACGTGGGCAAGGACATCAGCATTAGCTCCTCTGGTGGATTTTAGAGGTCATCTATGTGGCAGCTTCACTGAACAGTGCTGGTGCTGTCAACAGCTTCATGGGAGGGATGTAACAGTCAGAGAATGCACTGCTCCTTGAGCTGAGGCAGCATCAAAAGAGAAGGAAAATGGTGGAGTGCATATAGTGACTGACAGGACTGACTGAGTGCCCTAGGAGACTCCTGAGTTAGGAGGAATGTGAAAAGATTTGGAGGAACCCCAAAGTGTGTGTAGGGAGAGAGACAAAAAAATGCTAATTTTGACTGTTAATTTCACACTACTTTTACTCCTACACTGGTGCGGCTTGGGGAAGTATAGGTTATAGATAAATAAGGCATGATCTCTTCCTCAGACAGCACATAGAAGAGAGGGAGAGACAAATAGCAATACATAATTTCAACAGTCCACCTCCAAATTGGCTCAGCTAATTAATTCAGACTCTGTTCTTACTCTTCATTTAAGGTATTGGTTATCAGCTGGTTTCTCCTATTTCCATCCTGTTGATTGTTCACCTAATTCTACCTTTCTGTCTAGTTTTGTGAGAGTGAAGTCTCATTTCTCTGAACCCAGCTGCCTGGGTGGTCCTCTTTACTGCAGCCCATGCCTGACCCAGGATATTGGAACATTTTATAAATATCACAGCATGCTAGCGTTCTTCAGTCTTTTCTGTTTGGAAGAGGAGACCTTTAGAAACTCCAAGGCTGGAGGAGACTTTTGAGCAGAGTTTTGAAGGGAATATTGGGGTTTTTCACATGGATATGGAGTAAGAAGATAGAAAGACACAGAAGCTTGAAATAGTTCAGTGTGTTTTAAAGAGACTGCAAGTAGTTTGATTTTGGTATAAACATAGGATGCTTGTGGAAAAGTAAGGAGATTAGGGTTGAAAGTTTGGACATGGACCAAATTATGGAAGGTTAAGAATATGGGATTTTACTCTAAAGACAAGCAGAGAACACTGAAGAATTTTTTTCATTTTTATTGGAAAATAATTCCCATACATCACTGTATAAATTTAAGGTATATAACGTGATGGTTTGATTTACATATATTGTGAAATGATTACCACAATCGGCTTAGCTAACATCTATTTTTAAATATAGATACAGTAAAAAGAAAAGAAAAAAAAGAAAAATTTCTCCTTGTGATGAGGATCCTTAGGATTTACTCTCTTAACAGCTTTCCTATATATTATACAGCAGTGTTAGCTATAGCCATCATGCTGTACATTACAGCCTTAATATTTATTTAGTATTTTATAACTGGAAGTTTGTACCTTTCGATCTTCTAACAACTCTCCCTCCAGCCATCCTTCACATCTGGTAATCACAAGTCTGATCTCTTTATAAGGTTTTGTTTTGTTTTGTTTAGGTTCCACATAACGTGAGATCATATAGTATTTGTTTTCTTCTGTCTGACTATTTCATTTAGCATAATGCCTTTAAGGTCTACCCATGTCACAAATGATAGGATTTGCTTTTTTTATGGCTGACCAATATTCCATTGCGTACGAGGACTGACAATGAGTTCACGAATTCATCCTAAAACAAGTGCTACAACTTCATTGCTGAATATCACTACAGACACCTTCAAACTACTCCCCTTGGGGAGTTATGCACTGGCGCCAGTGCCTAGTCCACGCTTCAAAGCAATTTTGGAACTTTTTTTCTCGAATGACCATTAGAGCTGTCATCATGTTACCCTTGATGTCCTGAATGTCATCAGAATGTTTTCCTTTCAATATTTCCTTTATCTTCGAGTAAAGAAAGAAGTCATTGGTGGCCAGATCAGGTGAGTAGGGAGGGTGTTTCAATAAAATTATTTGTTTACTGGCTAAAAACTCCCTCACAGGCAATGCCATGTGAGCTGCTGTATTGTCGTGATGCAAGAGTCATGAATTGTTGGTGAAAAGCTCAGGTTATTTTCATCTAACTTTTTCACGCGGACTTATCAGCACTTCCAAATAGTAAACTTGGCTATTTGTCGAGTTGGTACAAATTCATAATGAATAATCCCTGTGATATCAAAAAACGTTAGCAACACTATTTTGACTCTTGATTTAGACTGACAGAAATTTTTTGGTCATGGAGAATTGGCTGACTTCCATTGTGCACTTTGATGCTTTGTTTCAGCATCGTATTGGTACACCCATGTTTCATCACCAGTGATAACATGGCCCAAAACATTGTCTTGCCTTTCCAAAAGGTCTTGGTAAATTTCGACTCTCCTTTGCTTTTGTTAATTGGTGAGCTCCTTCAGGACCATTTTTTGCACACACCTTTCTTATGTCAAGATTTTCAGTTAAAATTTCCTAACTGTTTCACTATTGATGTCTGCTTGGTCTGCTATGCTTCTCACAGTCAGCTGATGATTTTGATGCACAATTCGATGAATTTTAGCAATGTTTTCATCAGTTCTGTTTGTTGCTGGCCGCCGTGACCTTTCTTGGTCAGTGATACATTCTCTCTCCTCAGGAAAATGTTTAATTCATTTGTACACTGCCATTTTCTTCATGACATTATCCCCATTAACTTGGACTAACATGTCCTTGATTTCACTTCCACTGTTGCCAAGTTTTACAAGAAATTTAATGTTTGTTCATTGTTCTAATTCAAGCTCAGACATCCTTGCGATGGTACACAAAAACATGCAACAACAATAATGAACTCCACCCAGCAAGACATCTCCACACATGAACACGAACACAGCTGCAAAACAATGATACCAAAGGTTATAAAACCTTACCAAGCTGTTTATAAAATGCTGCCAATGTAAGCACATGGTGGCAAGTTCTCGGACTTAATTGTCAGACCTTGTATATACACTACAAGTTCTTTCTCCATTCCTCAATGTACACTTAGGTTGTTTACATGCCTTGACTATTGTGAATAATGCTGCCCCTCAAAACAATTTAAAAATTATTCAAGAGCCATAAATACATTTTTACATAATCACAATTACGTGAATAATATCCTTTAAAAATTTTATAAATGGGGCCAGCTGAGTGGCTCAGCTGGTTAAGAGCTCGCTTGGGAGCACCAGCTCTGAGCAGCAGGGCTGTGGTTCGGATCCCTCATTGAGGACCAGTGATGCTGCGCCCTCTACAGCTAAGATGATGAACAACAGCTCAACCTGGAGCTGGGCTGCTGTGAGTCGCCGGCGAGAGTGTAGGCTGCTGCGGGGCTTCAGTGGGCTGCCGTGAGCTACATAAGTGGCTGGCAGCCAGCGTGAGCGGCCGGCAGTGGGTGAGAACTGCCATGAGCCACCGTGAGCGGCCGACCAATGACCGGCGACCAACTGCCTCACCCATGGAAGAGCGCAATGATCATACCAATACGGGCCAGTGAAGCAACGTCCTCCACAACTAGACTGAAGAACAAAACAGCAATTTGTCTACCTGTCTGTTCCCCTTCCCCAATTCTCCAACGCTGTTCCCCTCCCCCAATCCCCAATAAAATCTTTAAAAAATTTTTTTTATAAATGAAACTATGATAGTTTTATTTTCATTTTCAATTTTACTTCAGGGCAGCTCTTCTGTCTCAAAAGTTTGCTGACTCCGGGCTAGAATTCAGGTAGTTCTCCAGGTTGATTGTTATATAATTTAGCTGTAATTTTAACGTGTTCACAAAAAGATGCAGACATGGCATTTATTTAGTCCGCCATCTAGAATCTCTCCTTCTATGTGTGTCTCTTTTCTCATTCTTGATAATTGAAGTAATGGTCTCTTTTTATAATTATTACTCAAAAGATATTTTCCATGGTTCAAAGATAAAAATCTGGGTTTTCTTTTACTCTCTTTAATGGAATTTGTTTGGTCCTCAAGGTTTGAATTCAATTAAGTACTGAAACAACTAGATTTATTGTGGTCATCATTTCACATATATGCAAATATTGAATCATTTTGTTGTACACCTGAAATTAGTATAATGTTATATGTCAATTATATCTCAAAAATTGTTTTTCAAAAAAAAGGACAGCAGAAAGAACAAGAGATATTTGTAACACATATAATCAACAAAAACCTTATATCTAGAATATATAAAGAATAGTTAATAAGAAAAAGACAAAAAATTAATAGAAAAATGAGCAAAATACTTGAGCTGGCACTTCAGAAAAGAGGATATCCAAATGGCCAATAAATATAAAATGGGACTTATTATGCATTAGGGAAATTCATTAAAACCACAATGAGGTACCATCACATACCTAATCAGGTAGATAAAAATTTGTGTCTGATAATACTAAATATTGGCAATGATGAGGAACAGTGGGAACTCATATACACTGCTAATACAAACTGTAAAAGGATAGCACTTTGGGAAACTGTTTGGCAATGCATAATTAAAAAAAAAGTGATCTGATCCTGTGTTACTTTCTTATTTACCTTGGGATGCTCGATCATTCTCCTTCCAGACCCTTTCTTCCTTCCTCCCTCCCTTCCTTCCTTCCTTCCTTCCTTCCTTCCTTCCTTCCTTCCTTCCTTCCTTCCTTCATTATTCCCTCCCTCCTTGCCTCCCTCCCTTCCTTCCACCCTTCCTTTCTCTCTCTCTCTCTCTCTCTCT
>NW_017732070.1:335201-355752 GCF_001890085.2 Hipposideros armiger
CTCTCTCTCCTCTCTTTCTCTCACACACACACAAAATTGTATACAATAGTTCTTTATGTTACTTATTAATATTCATCATTGTTTTCTAAGGTATGGAACTATCTTCACCTTGTTCTTCTGGGTTCAGAAGAACATTCTTTGGCCCCAGACCCTGGTGCACTCTCTAGGAACATGCCTTATGTTTCCTGATTGCTGTAATTTTTATCACTCTGAGGGGAAGATTAAAAGGGTTAAAATGGACATATTTGCATATTTGCTCACTGGGGGATGGTAACCTTTAAGTCAAAAGACTTCGTAATTCTGCTAGGTGAAATTCCTTGTTCGCACATAGACTTGGTTTTTATTTGAAATCATTTTTGTCTATTTTTTAATGCAATTTTAAATAATAAATGCAATTATATTTTAAAGTTTTATTTAAAGCAAACCTCTGTTCATACTGAATTAAAGAAATAATACTGTCATGCTTATTTTTATTTTAAACCACCTGACTTTTCCCCTTAAAATGATTACTTTACAGATTTAGGATATCTCTGGGTAAGGGTGGGAGGAATAAGGAAGTGGGGTGCAAGGAAGTTTCCAACTGTATTGGTTATGTTTTGTTTCCTAAGAAAGGTGTCACCCTAATGTTTATTGTGCAAGTATTTATACATTTTAGTGTATATTTAATATTGCATAATGAAAAATGATTTTATCTATAAACAGAAAACATTAAAAAAAGAATAAATTGGCTGAGCAATCTTAGTTATTATATTAAAAGGTAAAGTTTTAATTGGCTAATCTTGAAAGAGTCCTGCATTCTTTTATTCATTTACTCATTCAACAAACACTTACTGTGCTATGTAATGGAGCTATAAGGTCAAATAATGTGGTTCCAGGCCCCACCACATCTCCCAGTACAGTGGAGTAAACAAATGTGTAAACAAATAATTATGTGATACTATGTCCAGTGATACAGTAGAGATATAAAAGTGTGCTGTGATAGCTGAAGGTGTGTGTGTGTGTGTGTGTGTGTGTGTGTGTGTGTGCGCGTGCGCGCGCGCGCGCGTGCACACTTATAGATAAGTATGTTAAGGCAGACATGAATACTTCACAAAAAAGAGATTCCAAACCTCTCTTTTCCTTAATTCTATCAAAAGCATGTTCCCTGTGAGCCTCATTCTCTGCATTGGGAGCTTATGGGAATTATTCATGTTGAGGCCCCACAGTTGATGGGAGAAGAGATCTTAAATAGCACAGGTGGCTGGTCTTGTTTTCATACACCTGTCTGCATGCCTCTGAGGCTTCTTTTTTGATGAGTCCTTTTGTAAATTTCTCTCCTGTCCAGGATCAATTGATGCTTTACCTTAAGGAGGAGGGCTTTATTCAAGTCACAGAGGAAGTCCGTGAGAGGGCAGTAACTGCTGTTCTGGGTTATGTGAAGAGAGACTGTGGACCTCAGTGATTGATTCCTGCCTGGCGCTGTTTCTGGTTTTTTTGGTGTTTTTTTTTAATCCTTAGTTCAGAAATATAGAGAAGTGGTAGAGGATAGAGGGAAGGGGAAACCAGTTTAGGAATTCAGATAGACATATCGTGCAATTTGGATATGATTCCAAAGCATTTTCTGGAGCAGCATTTTCACTGGAAGAGGTAACACCTGAAGTTTTATAAATTGAGTTTGGTGCTGATGAAAGAACTGACTTAGAATTCTGGTGTTATGTTCATTCCCTAGAGGCAGAGCTGACTAAAGGGTAGCAGTGAGGGGTAAGTTAAATAGGATGAGTGCTCTGGGTCCAAGATGCCAATGACTGAATGAATGTCTTACATATCTTTGTAGTTAGGGATTGCATTACAAAATTCACTTTCAAGGATGTAGGGAAGAGAGGTGAGCTGCTCAGAGAATGAATCAGAATGTATTCACTTCTACTCCCTCAACACTATTCATATATTTTTCTCTGGTTTTCATTAGACTGGTGTACTTGTCTACCTACCTACCACTAGAAACATTTCTCATTCCTTTTCAGTAATCACTAAGTTAGAGAGTGTTTTGGGACCTCATTAAGTGTCTAAGATTGAAGTCTGTGAGATGCTCGACTAGAATAGTTATGGAAAAGTAAAGCTGATAATAATTCAATACTTTTCCACTGTGTAATATCCAGGTCGAATATTTCATTCATAGAGAGTATTCTAAACATTTCTGAGCTTCTATTTTTCTTGACCTACTAATAATTTTCCCAGAAGGACTAGCAAGACTATCAATTTTATTTGACATCTTGTAACTGTTATGGAAATAACAAGTGATAGTTCTTAACAATCTGCAACTTTGGAACAATAGGTGCAAAGATTCTGAGGTTGGAGGGAGCATGTTCATTTAAAGAACTTATAGACCAGTGTTTCTGGAGCTCCAAGAGAGGAGCTGGTGAGATAGGCAAGGACCAGATCACCCATGGCCTTGGAGTAAGAGTTAAGGATTTTGTAATTATTCTCAGAGAATAGGAAAATCCTTTTAAATTTTAAGCAGTGGAATAGCATAATCACTACTTGCATTTTGAAACATCACTACTGTAGTGTGGAGAATGGATATGGGGCAAGAGAAAATGTTGGGGGACCAGTGAAGAAGGCATTGCTTGGAGGAGAAGAGAAGTCATCATGACTTCAGTTAGGTGGTGGAAATGGAGATGGAAATCAGTGGACAATCTGAGCTAATTAGTGATAAATTGATAAGGCTTGATGATGTGTTGGAAATAGGAGGTAAAAGAAGCAGAGGTGTCAAGCCTTATTCCAGTTACCTGGTTTGTTGTACTTATTAGGTGATATTGCATGTCACTGTGATAAAGATCATTGGAAGAGAACTCAATTTGGGGAAACAGTCATGATTCTTGTTTTGCATTTGAGGAAAAACATTTGAGGTGCCTTTTAGATATCCACATGGATATGTAGAGCTGACAGTTTTCTACAAGTCTGGAGCTCAAAGGAGAAGTATGGCTCAGGATGTAAATTTGGAAGTTGTTTATGTATAGATTATTATTAAAGCCATATTTTGGGTAAAAAATGAACTGGGGTTGATATGAAATAACAAATGCAATTTAGCTCAACATGTTTACATGGAGGTTCACAAAATTTTAGCATTGGATGGAAACATAGATATTACCTTTAAAATTTATTTTTCAAATACTAGAATAATTTTTATTATTTTCACTGTAAAGTAACACATGCTTATAAAATAGTTTTGGAAAAACTAACCCTCCCTCTCCCTTCCCCTTTTTTGTAAATGGATGATGAAAAGGAGACCTTAGGAGATGAAAGTGGCTTATCTTCAGCAGCAGATCTGGGTCTAGAACCCTAAATTCTTCAGTTATGGCTGTTTTATATCATGATCATAAATTGTTTTGAACCTAGGCAATTCTTTGACATGGAAGGGTAAGATCTTGGGAAACAGAGAAGCCATTTATTATTATTTCGATTATGAACATTTGTTAACAAAGGATCTTCAACACCAAGACATTTGTAGATCCTGGGTGACATAAGTAGTATAGCACGCAGAGCCATCCTTTTACCTTCCTTTCTTTTCTCCCTTAAAGTTACTCAGTGGCCTGATTTCCCTGATACCATTTTGGTATGGAGAAGGTCAGGCCATACTTGGAGATTTCTGTTATTTTGTAGAGATTTGTAGTTTCATATCTAGTTGAGTTACTGGTTTTCCACCTGAAAATAATCAATATATAAGTTCATGTAATTCTGTAATTGGAAAAGCCAGCAATATTTTTCATCTCAGTGACATATCAGGGAAACAGGGAAGAGAAGGGCTAAAGATAAGAGTTATCTCATCTGTCCTAGAAATTAAAGGGTTGGGAGCTCATTTGTGAGCTGCTGACCAACTAGGTAATAGGACAGTGGCTGGCAGGAGAAAAATGAACTGAGAAAGTGGAGGAGTTCTATGACCCCTGTTTTCTTAGGACAGCCAAGATGGGAGATCTTAAAGCAAGGAACTTGGAGAAATCACAAGCCATGATCTTGTCCCAAGTGTTGCTGCTGAAACCACAGAGTAACCTTGTAATGGAAAGGGCTAGCCCAGTGGAAGTGTAATTAATCTTTTTGGCAGTTACTTCAAAACAAGAATGAATCAGGGATTTTTGTCTGAGGTTGGTAGTGAGTCATCTTGGAAGAAAAAAAATATCATCAAACTCCGGACATCTGGGGCCACATTGGAAGATGGGATTTTGACCCCTTACAGTAAGTAATGTCTCATTAATATGTATGTTTTATAAAAATAAACTATGATCAAATCAATTATATTTTTGCTTGTCTGTTAGTAAATAATGACGCAGGCAAGTTGAATGGTGAATGTATTGGTGTTTATTAAGTACCATTTAAAAGGAAGAACTTACCTGGCAGACACCAATATTTTCGATGCCTATATTTTGGTGTATATCATAGGTTGAATTCCCTGGGAAGCAGGCTCTGAGATGAAGATGAACATTCAGGAATTGAATCAGGAAGCACCCTTGAAATCAAAATCTGCAGAAAGAAAAGAAGCAGGACTGGGTAGAAAGAGACATTGAGCTGTGATGCAGACTCAGCAGAGGCCTCAGCCAACTCTGGGATGATCCCTCAGAGTTGTCCTGTGTTGAGCCAGGAACAGGCCATTATAATCCCATGTCAATCAGTCATTACATTCTGGCCATTTTAAGAAGGAGGTGTAATTTTGGGTGAGACGATTCTGTATGGGGGACTGCTATCTGAGAGCTTCTGCTTTCAGCACTCCCAGAAGCTGGGAGTAAATCCTTCATTACTGATGGGGTTCTGGGTAACATATCCCAACAGTAACCACAGTCCATCTCTTGGGCCATTTTGATTCATTTCTTTGTATAAGTTCTGGAAATAACTCCTCTAGGATGCCAATGGACCTTTCTCTCTGACGCAAACTTAGAAGAGAAAGGTAATTTGATAACTACAGCTCCTGCATTTGCAAATGGTCTTGGAGCACATTGATACTCACAGTCACCCTCTTCTACTCTTCATTCTAGATTCGCACCACCCTTCATTAACACCTCTGCTGGTCTTAGTGGCTGACTTGTTGGTGTGACTTAGACCCTCATTCCTAAGGGGTCTAAGCCCTTGGTGTGAGAAACCTACGGTGCCCAGGTGGAAACTGCAGCTTGCTGTTCAGTGAGACTCTTGCTGTGTCCCCTGGAAGAAACATTCCCTTTTTGGGTACCAGGACCTGTAAAACCACAGAACCCCATGTTGCAGGGCCAGGAAGTACAAATTCTCCAAATGAGACCTCAGGAATAATGGTACTTGGGACCACTGCTGCTTCTTCTCCTTGGTTCTCAGACCCATATATCCTACCTGTTAGGGAACCCAGTACTCATATCAATGCCATTGATTTAAAATGTACACTGCATCCTGGAGGATGCTCTCCTATCCTCGCAAGGTAGTATTTCTGAGTTGGCACTTCAAGATGTGCTTTTTTTTTTTAAAGATTTTATTGGGGACTTGGGGGAGGGGAACAGTGTTGGGGACTTGGGGAAGGGAAACAGCCAAGTTGCTGTCCTTCCATCTTAGTTGTGGAGGGCGCAGTAAGCTCCAAGTCCAGTTGCCCTGCTCAGCTCAAGGTGCTGTGTTTAATTAGTTGCGGGTGGGCATAGCCACTATCCTATGTGGGAGTTGAACCGGCAGCCTTGTTGTTAAGAGCGTGTGCTCTATTCCCTGAGCCACCCAGGAGGCAGCTCAGCTCAAGGTGCCAAGTTCAGTGTTTAGTTGCAGGCGGGGATAGCCCACCATCGAACAGGCAGTCTTGTTGTTAGGAGCATGTGCTCTCACCAGCTGAGCCATCCTGTCACCTGTTGGCACCTCAATGGCAGCTCAGCTGGGTGCAGCTCACTGGCCCATGTGGGATCCAAACTGGCGGCCCTGTTGCTGAGAGCTCACACTCTTGAGCAAGCTCTTAACCAACTGAGCCACTCGACTGGCCCCAAAATGTGCTTTCAACAGGCTCTTCTGTCATTTTATCAGCTTTCAGCTTGTGGGTGTTCCAGTACATCATATGAGAAGTAGATCCTATTGTTATTGCCCTCTCCTACACCTCCTATGTTGAAATATGCATTCCTTGGTCTGATGCAATATTATGTGGGATACTTTGCCTTTGGACAGTAATGCTGAATGAGGTCTTTGGTAGGAAATGCAAACATTTACTATGTATATGTCTGCTCCTGTGAAAATGTATAATTATTCCTTCTATGGAGGAAGGGGTCCAATGTAATTAGCTTGTCACCAGTGGGTGTTTGGATGCTTGAAGGGTGGATCTGTACTGAGGACTCAGCAGAGGTCTTTGTTGTTGGCAGGTTAGACATTCAGCAGTCACAGTAACTAGATGGCCCTCAGTAGGTAGAAGGTCATTCTTTGAACCCATGCATAGCCTCCATCTCTGCCACCATGACTACTCCTTTCATGTGTCCATTGTGTCTGTCATGGGGTGGCTACTGACAGAGGCTAGCTGACTTCAACTGGCTGAGTCATTCTACCTGGTTGTTTAGTGATGGATTATCTCTGATGGGCATTGACATGTGATATAAAGATCCTCATACCTTGTCCCTTCTTCTATATATCCATCCATGTCTCTTCCTTAGATCTCCTTGGCCCCGATCTTTCATTCTTCTTCCAGGCTTCTGACCAATCAGCCAAGCCATTTACCCATGAGTCCATGTACAGTAGTCTATCCTTGGGCTACTTCTTTTTTCACAAAGTAGCCACTGCCCAAAGCTCTGTTTGTTGGAAGGAATTCCCTCACTACCGTATTTCAAGACCAATCCTGAGTTGTAGTGCAAACACCATTCATTTTTGGCTTTTACCCACATACTGAGCTGACCTACATATGAACCAAGCATAGGCTTTTTTCCTCTCCCATCAGCCGGTCATGTGAACATAGGTGTGCCCGGAGGGAGATGCTCTGGTGCAACAGTGGTGGATGACATGTGGGTCTGGGTTACTTGCTTGTGCGACTTGCTTCTGCTCTCCGGCCCTGCTTGTTTCAGTCCTCTATGTACCATTTCCAACTGACACCTGGGCTTGTCCAACCTATGACTTGGTAGTCTTGACATATCAAGTTCATAAGAGGCAGTTCTAACTTTGTGTCCCAACACTCCATCTCTACCAGGGCTCAGCAACATGCCAAGAAACCATTTCCCAAAAGGTATGTAATTCTGTTACAGATGGCATGCCTCAGAATCCTACAGATCTGTGTTATGATTTCCCCATTAATACTTGCAACAAATTGCACATAACATCTTTTCTCACCACTGAAACCTTAATTACCATAGAATCTACTAAGATATATGGTCCAAAAAAGCAGGGTTGCTTGAACTTTAGCCTGGACCTGCTGCATAGCCCTTTCCTATTTTGATACAAATGTAAAGCTGATAACATTTTTTGCTCTGGATATCCCACCTCCTAAAAGCAGAAACGTAGTAAATGTGTTGAAGCAATATTCTCAGGTATGGAGTATGCTCCTTTCATAACCCAAAGAAGCCTTCCAGTTCCTGTGCTTTCTTTTTCATGGTGGGAAATGCAAATTATAATATTTGTTCCGTACTTTAGAGGAGAAGGCCTGGCTTACCTCAGTCTATTAGACATCTAAAATTTTTACTGATATGTTGGGGTCCTGAGTCTTCAGAGGGTATATCTCCCATGCTCTGAAGTTCATGTATCTTATCATGGCCTCCAATGTACGAGTACCAGACACATCTCACTTATCTGCTCTGCTTAGCATAGTGTCATTATTATAGTGGTCCAGTATGATATTTTCCGAGATGTCTACTTAGTCTAGGTCTTGCTGGTTTATATTATGACAGAAGGTGGGAGAGTTAACACAGCTCTTGGGCAAGACTATAAATGTTTACAGTTGTTCACTTCAGGTGAATGCAAACTGTTTCTGATCTTCATTTCTGGTAGGGATGGACAAGAATGCATATGCCACGTACCATGTACACAAAGCTGCTCTAGCAAAGATTTCACATGTGGCACAGCAGGTACATGTGGGGTTATACTACTTGGTTGACTTTGTGGTAATTCATATCTACTCTGGAATACTTCTGGGTTTTGCATGGACCAGAATGGTTAATTAAATGAATAGCATTTAATTATTTAAATATGGTACTAATCTCTGCCATTCTCCCTGAGAGTCAGTGTTATTTTTTATTTTCTTTCTTGGTGGTGGTAGGGATTTGCAGAGATTACCACTTGGCCTTCCACAGCACTTTACTACTCACCCGGTAGGCCAAGGAACCAGTGCAGAGTTCTGGCAACTAGCAAGTATGTCCATTCAAATTATGTATTTGGGGACCAAGAAAATGACCACCAGGTGGGCCAATGGACCTATTGCATTGACTGTGAACTGGACCTGGGTCAGGACTCTGTTTTTTATCTGCTTCCGTATACCTCCACTCTAACAGGGAGGCCATGATGATACTTCAGTTTCCTAGGTTTCTGTATCAACTAGGACCCACTTGGAGGAAATGAATCTCTGCAGCTCATAGGATGCCACAAGAAGAAGGTTTTGCCTTGGATGAGGGGCTTTCTTCAGTGGAGGCAATCCCTGTAAGGGCTGGCAGCTGAGGGCACTCTCTTTGCAGTGCTCCTAGCAGCGGGGGAGTAAATTCCTGGAAGGGGACCTGGGGAGTGTATTAGTGTTCAACACAGTGCCCATCTCCTACTATACCAGCTCTTTCCTGATCCCCACCCTCACTCCTGTATTCTGCCAGAGACATGTTGATTAAACTAGTGAAGCATAAACTTTAAGGCCCCTTACTTGCGTAAGCCCCTTCCAAGATCCAGAACCTAATTTTGTATTCTTTCTTGCAAAGAGTCCTCCAAATATGGAAACTTCATAAAACTTAAATCTTTCCCTGATTCTGCTTCAGTTATTCTGAGTTTGGGATGGAGAAGAGAAAAGAAATTGACATTTAAATGCCTACTCTGTCCCAAGCATCATAGTCAGTATGTATGTATTATATCATTGTATGTATTATATCATTTCAGTTTGGGAACCTTGTTTGCATTTCTCTAATGTTCACAATCTTTGATTTCTCAGTATTTTCTTTGTATATGCTTGTCCTTTTCCTGAAAGGTCTTTTTTCACTTTGTTTGTGGAAGCCTTTCTCATCCTTCTTGATTTAACTCAGATACTGTCTTATCTTGGAGTCCTCTTTGATGCCTGAAAAAGGGCTGGGTGCTTCTCAAAGCACTTTGTGGGCATCCCTCACTAAGCTTTTGCTCACAGATCACAACTGTTCTTTACACTGTTGTCTCCCTTACTCCTCTCTGAGTTCTGAAATGGCAGATCCTGTACTGTTCAACTTTGTATCCTCGGGCACTAACAGTTCATATCATATTGTGGGAGTGCATTAAATACCAGTTCAGGATTCTCCAGTTTGGAAAAAGTCTTGAGAACATCAGATTACCTTTCTTTTGAGAACAGAACTCATGAAACAACTTCTGACAAATAAACTTGATTTTCTAGTTTCTCAATAACAGAGTGAAGATGTTCTTGGAGAAAAACAAACAGGCATTCCTAGTGGTAAAATTACACTGTGCATTTTCACTGCAAAAGAATAAATCAGTATTCTAATTTGTCAGTAGAACTCTTGAGAATATTTTATCCAGAGTCAGCCCCTCATAGCTTGAATGCTTCTAAGTTAACGGATAAAATTGAATTATAAATCTGTAATAAAAAGTAGAGAATCTGGACTCTTCATCGTGAACCACCAAACTATATATGTTTACCAGATATTTTAATACAAAAATGGGCTTGTTCCATATATCCTGGTTTGAAATTCCATATCAATTAATTAATATTGAGAACATCGTTCCTGGTTTGTGAACAGTATTTCATTTATATGGATGTGCCAGAATTTATTTAAAAATATGCCTAAAAATATTTTTAGGTTGTTTCTAATTTTTATTTACCATCACAAACGAAATGTCAGGAAACATCTTTATGCACATATCTTTGCCCAAATATCTAATTATTTACTTCAGATAAATTTTGAAAAATGGAATTGCTTGGTTAAAGAGTATAACTTTAAAAATTATGTATATATGTATATGTGTATATAGATGTGTGTATAGATAGATATAGATAGATAGATAGATAGATCGTGTTTCCCTAAAAATAAGACCTAATTGGAAAATAAGCCCTAGCATGATTTTCAGGGTGCTCGGAATATGAGCCCTACCCTAAAATAAGCCTCAGTTAAGATCGTCAGCCAGACATGACTGTATTTGAATAAATGATGATTTTATACATGAATAAATGAATAAAATGCATCTTTTAGAGCAAAATTTAATATAAGACCCAGTCTTATTTTTGGGAAAACATGGTAGATATATAGTTTTAGTATTATTTATTTACTTAGCTACTTGGCAGAGACAATCTCATGTCCTTCATCCATTCATTGCTGGGGAGCAACTGCTTCCAGTTCCCTTTGCATCTCAGTGGGCCCATGTGCCTAATTCTTATTCATGGACTCTGGGCAGAAGTAATGTCACTTCCTGGTGTACCTTCTGTATGGCCTCCCTCTTCTCCTGTCTCTGAGCTGAGTGTTGATGCCTGGGTGATCCTGGAAGCCACACTGAAGAGAGTCTAGGCTCTGTCGATCAGGCTCTGTCATCCTCTCTATCAGTGAGTGGATGAGAGACCCCTACCATCAATCAGGATTACTCATTTCAGACTACAGGCAAGTAAGAAATATTCACTGTGTAAAGCCACTGACATTATAAATGCATCTATTATAGCACCTAGTGATTCCTTATCTAATGCATCTAGTTTGTTCTGCAGAAAGGTTGTTTCTCCACCAACAGTGTTCCCTTGTCTGTTACCAATACTTCTATAGTGCTTAAAAATGCCAGTGTCATAGCTGGTAAGTGGTAGGTATTTCATTGTTTTTGATCACGCAGTTCTTTGAGTCTTAGTAAATTAGACATGCTAATTAACTTCAAAAATCCTGGAAGGCCAAAAAGAAAAAGAAATCAATCTAACTTTTAAAAATCTCTTACATGCATATTTATGAACACTTGGAGATACTATCTTTAAGCCAAAAAAACGACACTGAATTAACAGAAATATGAGAGTAACTTCAATATAGTTTATTTGGAACTGCCAACAGTCTCTCAGTGAGGCTGTGAGCAAATCTGATGGGGTGTGTGTACGAGTTTGAAAGAAAAATAAAACCTCAATGGAAGTTGTTCAATTATTTTAATGAGTCTTGAATCCAGTGGACTAAGTGAAAATTCATCTGATTTAATTGAGTGACACTAATTGGTGAAGGGAAGGCAATCAAATAGACTGTGCAGTGCAGTTATTCAAAGTTCATATTTTTTTCTAATTTACCTCTGATATTTCACCTTTCTCCCTTTGTGCTCTGTGGGCAGATTCTAAATGTAGTTTAGTATTTATTGAAACTCACCACAACAGACCAGGGAATGCTCCACGTACTTGGGTTTGCCTTTATGTTTTTAAACCAAGGGTTAAGATATTTTGTTCTTTGAGTTGGAGCACTGAACACAGAAATAGCCTGTAATGCATCGTCATGTTTGTTGTTAAAAACCTAAGTCTCTAAGGGATGAGATCGTTTGCAGATGTAGTGGAAAGGAAAGGAGAAGGTTTACAGGAAGAATCAGACTAGTGCGGAAGAAGCAGGAGAAAAACATGGGCTTCTACCAGACTGAAGATATGATTCTCAAAGCTAGGCCCTATGGGTCCAGAAGCACTGAGGACCCAGGCTTATCTTCATGGTGTAATTGATGAAGCAGCAGGATTTCAAAGAGAATGGCTGCGTGGTGCACAGGAGGGTACCTGACCTCAGGCTTGGGCTTCCTAGTCTTATACTTAATCTCTACCTCTGGCAGAGCACAGAAGCCACAAGAAATTCCTAGATCTGAAGAAACCATGTAATCCAGGACAGTGGATACCTCAGTGATAATTTATGAAGACAGATGACCTCAAAATGACCCTGGAGTAAAGGGCAACATTCACCAAGCTGCAGGATGGAGACTAGGCCAGAAATTAAGTTTATTTATTAAAAATTGACTATTTTGCACACCTGAGCCAGTGGACAGAGATTAATGTCCACTCTATCTACATTTCCTGGGGCCAAACATCTCAGATCATTATGTGCTCATAAGGAGCCATAGTTTCATTTAATTGCATTTGTTCATTTACTATAATTTGATAATATTTCCTATGAGCACACATTTAAATAATTATTCAACTAAAACAATGTTTTCAGAGTTGGCCTGGCAAAGGGGCTTTGAAATCAGAAGACTCCAGTAATATATGATTCCTTAGCAAGAGGTTTAGATTTGAATTTCATCATGACTTAGCAGAAATCAGAGCAGATTTATTGCATGTATTTAACTGTGGGTAGAGTTATCTGGAGAAAATGCTTCTTAAAATCATGAAAAGTAACATAATGTGCCATTGAGTTCTGGTCGTAGGACACTGGATCCCAAATTTTAGAAAAGGACCCCAGAGATTCTCCCGGTATTTATATCTCTGCTTAGGGGTATTTGAGATTTCAGTCATTGCATTAAGCTTTGAGTTACTTTGAAGAGGAGAAGTTAGAGAGATGTCCCTGGGAATAGGGACTGTAGCTGGCCTTGAGTTTAGGGCCAAAGTCTTGATTTTGGAAAGCTGAACTCCTTATCACATGAGCATGGACTGTCTCACCAAGTTATGTCCTCTCTTGATTTGATTCAAGACCTGGAGCCACCCTGGTGATGCCTGGGCTCCCACTCTGGGTTCTGAGTTGCTGCCTTCTTTCCCAAGTACTTACATTTGGGTTAGTTTTTGGGAATCGATTTTACTAATGCAGATCACATTACAGTGCAGGGCAAACCAACCCCTGGTTTGTTCCCCATCAAAAGTCTGCAACATTTTAGAGTAATGGTTGGCATCGATGTTATCTGAAAGTGGCTAAAAAACTGATATGATTTCTGTCCATTGAGACTTGCTGCTTCTTACTAGCCTACCTTGACCAAAGTCCTTCCTCTTCACGTCTTAAGCTGCCTTTATGTGAGACTGTTGCTGTTGCTGTTTTTGTTGGGCCATGGTTATGCTGAGGTGCTTCAAGCCCTGCTGAGTATGTTGTTTTTTGCTTCTATAAACCATGATTCCTTCACTTATATAACTACACAGGGACTGCAGGTGTGTCATCCACTTTCTATGCAGGTTCTGTTTAACAGGGTTGGTTGTAGCACGCACCCCAGGCTGCCCAGAAGGTCACCTTCTTGATTTAACTTTCTAAAGAGATCAACATGTCTAATGTCTATTTACTGATTCCTGTGAAGGCCACTTCTAAGGTAGCATAGATCTGGGAGTTCACCTTTATGCAGGGAAACAGTGGGAATTCTGTTAATCAACAACATGAAGGAAGAGACTTAGCTGATATTCTCTTAAACCTGTGTTTGTATTGGCTATGAAATTAAGGATTTTGAAGAGATCTGAAGACCTGGGCTAATTTGGAGCAGCCTCAAACTTCTAATCTGGTGCTTGAACTAGGCACTTCTTTTTTGATAGTCACTCTTGCTTCAGACCCTGAATCCAGATCATAATGTTGGGACTTCACAGGGAACTCTGTCTCTTTTATATTCTCTTTTTTTTTACCTACAGATTAAATTAAAACAGGTGTTTAGTCTTAGTTTTTACAAATTTGCTTGGTAGATAACATAAAAAAACAGGTGATCCAATACTTCAGACCCTACTTCTTTAAAAGGGTTTTTGGGGGCAATGAAAATGAAGCCTCTGTTTCTGATGTAACAGTCTTGGCAAGATGCATGGATAAGAACAATCCCTTTGTAACAGTCAGGGGCAGGGAGTGGTAGGGTTGGGGAGAGGAGAAGATGAGTCAGGATAAGCTAATGCTCTGATAACACATTAACATTGCAATCTCAGTGGCTTGATGCAGTGAGAATTATTTCTTGATCATACGTAGTATTTTACAGACCCCAATGCTCTGTGGGGTAGCTCTGTCTCAAGCAGTGATTTAGGAATCCCATCGGCTTCTTTCCAATGTTTCTGTATATCAACACATGGACTCCAGTCCACAGGGATGGAGGAAGATAGAGCTGGACGTTCGTACAGGTACCTTTGCCTGGAAGGGACACATGTACCTCTACATAGCATTCATTGATCAGAACTGGTCACCTCACCCTGCCTAGTCATAAGAGGCAGCCTCCCCCCAGCAATGAGAGACTGCTGATTGTGACCAATAGTAATACTTACTCAGTGGAAGACAGATAATTAAAGGACTAAGGCTCATGTCATGAGGTGGGGCTGCTGTGGGTGGCATCCTCCTGAAGTTTTCTCCTTTCTCCCCGACAGGGACCATATTCACGATTTAGCATTGCCAACACATGATAGCCACCTTGCATACATGATTGGCTGGATCTCTGCCTGAGGGTTTCTGCTGCAGGGCTGTGGACCAAGAAAAGGGCCACATACTAAACCTGACAAGTTCAATGGAGGCCTGCATGGTGGACCTTACAAATGCACACAAGATGGTCTGAACATAAAAATTCCTAACTAAATGCGAATTATGGCGAGTAGTCATGTCCTAGGCCTGTAACTTTCTTGTCAAAGGTTAGTCTTTACCTTAAGTAAGTCTGTCTATTGTCTTTTTGCATTTAAGGCAAAGTACCCTTGGTTATCTTGGAGTATTTCCCTTTTCCAGACCCCTCAGGGCACCATCCTCTGTACCAGAGCACAAGTCCACAGAATCCCTCATTGTTATCTTTTCCCCTCATACCATCTCTATGTGCTGTGTTAATTATTAACTATACTATACCTTCTGATGTAAAAGATGTGTTTCTCCATTTAACTTTTTATCAAATCCAAAAATTTCCCCACTTTGCTTTTTTCCACCCCTTAATCTACCACCAATGGATTTTATGTAACCCTCGTTAGGTCTCTTCCTTTCATTCGAATATATAAAATAAGCTGCAAAGCTGTCATTCTCCAGAGCATTTTCTTAATCTGTTGAGATTTTGCTTCCCAGCAATTGTCATCAGTTTGGCTCAAATAAACTCATTAAAATTCTCTATAGGTTTGGGCATTTCTTATGTCAACAGGGCTCATGTTGAGGGAATGGGGAGTAAAGGGGGAGAGTTGATGCAATTCTTCATTTTTCTCCTGCGCCCAAAAAGACCTTTTCGTAAGACTCATTAAAGTACGTACTCATTTTGTTTAGACCACGTGGGTGGGTATGAGAAGCTCCTGCGGATCCCTCCAGCTCTTTTAGGGCCAAGACAGTTGTGCTATTTCCCCAGCCTCTGAGAGCTGTCCATAGAGGAAGTGCGAGCGCACATACACGTAAACACACACACACACACACACACACACACACGATATAAATCACTTCTCTCATTGGTGCTAAATTAACTTTTAAGCCTTCTAAACTCCTGACCCAGCTGATAGGATCCTGGGTGCTGAGCCCTGTGCCTGGCATTGATTAAATATGAATTGTATTTGTTGTGAGACTTAATGCATGCATTAATAGAGGGAGCCGTGGTTCCCAAATGCTGGCCTGCAGACTGGCTGAATCAGAATCACCTGGGACACCTGGTAAAATACAAGTTTCCAGGTCACATCCCAGACCCACTGAATTGGAATCACCTGGACTGAGGTGCAGAAAAGCCTTTATTTGAATAAGCTTTTTAATCATTAGAGCCACAGCTAGGTTTGGGAATCCCTGCTGATGTAGAAATAGTACTGGAAGTTTGAGGGTCTGTTCACTGGGTTCCAGTAATGCTCTGATGCTATGTGGGCTTGACAAGTCACTTAACCTCTGTGTTTTCAGTTTTGCCAGCTATACCTTGATGAGGTTGACAGCCTTAAAAGGGAAGAATGAGCATTAAAAAAATCAATGAAAAATAATAGTTGAGGGAGGGTTCACATTCTTTCTTTGTCTCTCTGTTTCTGTTTTTTTTTTCCTCTCTCTCTCTCTCTCTCTCTCTCTCTCTGTTTCTCTCTTTTTCTCTTTCTCATATGTTAACATAAAAAAAAAAATAAAAGGCCAGGGCCGGCCGAGTGGTGCGTTGGTTAAGAGCTGGCTTGGGACGCCAGAGGGCCCCGGTTCGGATCCCACATATGAGGGCCAGTGACACTGCCCTCTACAGCCAAGATGCTGAACAACAGCTCAACCAGGAGCTGGGCTGCTGTGAGTTGCCGGCGTAGGCTGCAGCCCCTGTGGCAGTGGTTTGCCATGGGCTACCGTGTGTAGCCAGCAGCCAGTGTGAGCGGCCAGCAGCCGCAGTGAGTGGCCGTCCAGAAGCTGGCGACTGATCTGCCTCGCCCGGGAAGAGCACAATGATGGTGCCAACATGGGCCAGTGAAGCAACGTCCTCCACAACTAGACTGAAGTACAAAAGGACAGCAACTTGTCTGTTCCCCTTCCCCCAATTCCCCAGCACTGTTCCCCTCCCCCAATTCCCCAATAAAATCTTGATAAATAAATAAATAAATAAATAAATAAATAAAAGGCCAAAGTGAGAGAAAACTACGTTTATTTGAAATGCAAAAGAATAGCTATTTGGAAAACACTGATTCAGTCAGAAACTCAATAGTGTTCAGATTAAGAGGTGAAGGCAAGGGGTATTTATGAGAAAAGAAATAGGAATGATTACATGAATCTAAGGAAGGAAATCCTATGAGTGTTAATAAGCTAAGGAAGGGATTTCCATAGGTGCAGATAAGCTAACATAGTGATGCTAATTTTAAAGAATGGCTTTAATTTTCAGTCCTGTAGTTGTATGTCTGCTTTCCTGTTAGCTTTGCAAATAGTTGTTTGAGATACAAAGCTGCTACAGTCTGTGGATGGAAAAGGGACCACACGTTAAGCCTGACAAGCTCAAGAAACTGAAAATAACCACAGAGGATGGTGTGAACATAAAAATTCCTAACAAAGGTGGGCCATGGTGGGAAGTCACATCCTTGGCCTGTAGCTTCCTTGACAAAGGTCAATATTTACCTTAAGCCTGTCTGTCATCTGTTTGCATCTAAGATAAGGTATCCTTACAATATAAAAGTAATCTCTTTTTCTGGACCCCCCAGGGGGCACAACCCATCACACCAGAACAAGAAACTACAAGTCCCTCATTGTTATCTTGTTCTCCAAATGCTATCTCTATGTGCTGTAAAATGCTATTAATTATGCTGTACCCACCAATGTAAAAGAAGTGTGTGTCTCTCCATTTTACTTTTTATCCAATCCCAGAGATTTCCCCGCTTTGCATTCTCCCACCCCCTTAATCTGCAACCAATGGATTTCATGTAACCTTCCTCTTTTGATTCTAATGTATAAAATAAATTGCAAAATGGCCATATTCTGGAGCATTTTCTCAATCCATTGAGATTTTGCTTCCCGGCAATTGCCATCAGTTTGGCTCAAATAAACTCTTATAAGTTTTCTCTTAGGCTGGATATTTTTCGTTGACAAGTCCAAGGATTATTTTATGCAGTTTTAGTGTCCCAAAGGTTTGAGGAGTAAGACGTGCAAGGCAGTTCCTTTGAGGTGGCAGCTCTGACTTCATTTTGAAGTTGCTCCATTTATATTATTTTTTACACCTAGAACAGATGAAAGCCCAGGAGAATATGTATATATTTCCCTCCTCCCCCAAGTTCTCAGGTGTAATTTGAGAGGGGAATATCTGAAACTCATTTGAAGATGCAAAGTTGTTCTTGCCTGCAGATTTATTTTTTTACCTTCAATGGAATTTTGAGGGTTAGACAATGATTTTTTAAAGTTGAATTTATCAACTTACAGGTTTTAACATTTCTTAACATATTTGACAAAATTCCTGGCAGGCAAATCAGACACATATTCAATAAGTATGTATAATGTATGGTATACATTGCATAAGCAGGCTTTGGTTCTCTTATTATATTTAACCACTCAAGCGGAATCCTGACTATATTTGGTTTGGGGATATCAGGTATTTATTCTATTAAAAGTATATGAGATTAGGTATAACAGAACTTCTTCAGGAGTGAGAAACTTTAATTAGGTTCCAAAATTGTCCTGGGTTAGCACAGGACTAGATCCCACAAAATCTGAATTTAGCACATTATTTAACAGTTTTGTTTTAAAAATAAAGTCATTATTTCCAATATAAAAAATAATGACAACTACCATGCTTCTTGGTTTCTTAATATTTTCACTCTTTATAGCACATAATTCCTGAGAACAAAGACATTCTAACACACAACAACATAACAGTCTGTGGATGAAAAAGGGGCCACATACTAAGCCTGACAAGCTCAGGGGAGGCCTGGACAGCAGGTTCTATAAACTCAGAGACCAAAAGTAACTACATAGGATGGTCTGAACATAAAAATTCCTAACTAAAAGCAGGGCATGGCCTGTAGTCACATCCTTGGCCTGTAACTTCTTTGACAAAGGTCTATCTTTACCTGAAGTGAGCTATTGTCTTTTTTTCATCTAAGATAAAATGCCCTTGGAATGTCAGAGTAATCCCTTTTTCTGGACCCCCCAGGGCACAACTCACCACAACAGAGCAGGAAACTAGAGTCCCTCATTGTTGTTCTTGCCCCTTGATTACCATCTCTATGTGCTGTGAATGCTATTAACTATCCTGTACCCATCAACGTAAAAGATGTATCTGTCTCTCCAATTTACTTTTTATCCAGTCCCAGAGATTTCCCCACTTTGCTTTCTCCCACCTCCTTAATCTATCATTCATGGATTTCATGTAATCCCCTTTTGTCTCCTCCTTTGATTCTAATGTATAAAAATAAGTTGCAAAACTGCCATTTTCCAGGGTATTTTCTCAACCTGTTGAGATTTTGCTTCACAGCATTGTCATCAGTTTGGCTCAAATAAACTCTTATAAATTTTCTCTCAGGCTGGATGTTTTTCCATCAACAATTCTAATATGTAATATAACTTTTCTGAATTATACAATTCAGAAAAGTTAACACTACATAATGCTATTATTAAATATTCAGTCTGTATTCAAATTTCACCAATTGCTATCCATTTTTTGATAATATCAATATGAATTCTCATATTCATTTTTAAACTTGAATGTGATAACCCTATAGTAGTATATTAGTATGAATAAAGTGCTATAATGAAACAGGTCCTGGTTGGGAACCCCACAAGAAAGGACTTGCGATGCCCTTGGCCTCACCTCTCCCTGCCCTAGAGTTTAACAACTGATCAACCCCTCCCTGTGATTTGAGCTTGGAATGTTCCCTGTCCCAGTTTCTGAGTTTGGAATATCCTCTGTCCCAATTCCCTGCTTTAAATAATTACCCTGAAACTTATGCTTGCTTACTGATCACAATACCCCATGCTTACTGATCACAATCTTTTTTCCCCCATGTTTTATTTTATTTTATTTTCTGTTATTTATTTTTATTTATTTATTTACTTTTAAATTAGTTTCAGGTGTACAACACAGTGCAATAGTTATACTTTTTACCCCTCAACTGATCACAGTCTTAATGGCATAGCATTCTTTCCAGGTAGGTTACTGTCATCACCGCTCCTAGGTTGATGACCATGTTGGAGAACCACATCGCCTGAGGGAAGGCTCCATGCAGACCCCAGAACCATCATTTGGCCTTTGGGGGAATCCAGATTTTCCCTTAAATATCCCAGGCTGGTCTGGGAATGTTAAGGCAGTTTTTGAAGCTGTTAGCCTGCTGCCGTCTCAGACCACCAGTGCTCTGATAATAAATGCTTATTCTATGACTCAACTCCTGTGTTTATCTATTGGCTGAAGTGGCACAAGCAGCACAAACCCTGGACTTGTTTGTCCTCCGGTTTCCATAGGACAATTAATCTATATATTCATTTACTCATTTATTCATTCAACATTACTAAATAACAAAATTTAGGGGTATAGAAAAGTAATTTCTAGGGGTATAGATAAAACATCCCGTACCATGAAGATCCCACAGTCTAGTAGTGGTCATGAAAGTAGGCAGAAAATCACAAATAGCAAAACGTATTATGATAGAGAAAACCACAGGGTAGTATGAAATGAATAGGCACCATGAACAGAAGTGGGGAAATCACGGGGAGGAGATGGTTTGCAGATGCTGACTTAGAATATGTTTTGGTAGTATTCCAAACAGGTGGAGACTTCCTGTGGGTAGCTGGACCTGTAGATCTGTAGAGAGATTAAAGGTAGAGCCATAGCTTGGAAGATACATAGAGAAGAGAAAGTTGAAATCTTGGAGGAGATACATTTTTTAAAGGGTGAATATAAAAAATTGAGGACAGAAAATTGGAAGGAAGATGAAGATCCAGAAAGCCCCAACACGTAGTCTCATATAAGAACTACTTTTCTTTTCTTTTCTTTCTTTTTTTTTTTTTTAAAGATTTTTATTGGGGAATTGGAGATGGGAACAGCGCTGGGGAATCAGGGGGAAGGGGAACAGACAAGTTGCTGTTGTTTTGTTCTTCAATCTAGTTGTGGAGGACGCTGCTTCACTGGCCCAAGTTGGCACCATCATTGCGCTCTTCCCAGGTGAGGCAGATCAGTCGCCGGC
>NW_017732070.1:355872-369802 GCF_001890085.2 Hipposideros armiger
GTGTCACTGGCCCTCATATGTGGGATCCGAACCGGGGCCCTCTGGCATCCCAAGCGAGTTCTTAACCATCGCGCCACTCGGCCGGCCCAAGAACTACTTTTCTAATCAAATGTTTTGACAGGTTATTCATTTATTAGAGGATTAGGTCATTGCAATTCATATGTTGGTGTGCCTGAAAACTCTGTAATCTATCTTCTGCATTGGATTAGAGGATTTGAAAAAAACAGTCCACATACAAGTTTAACTAGAAAGTTATAAATTCACGTTGGCTTTTTTCTGTTGAAATTATGGTATGAATCACTATTCAAGAAGCTTTTTGCCTAAAAATAGGTAACTTCCTATAGATTTGCCTCTAACTATTCTATTAATTGAACTGCTGGCATGTTTATGTTTTGAGACCTATTCTAGCACTATTGGATTCGCCAGATGAAAAACACAAAGGCCAGTTCAACCTAGGAGATAATCAATTTTTCATGCTCATTATCATTTAGATGAGTCTTTTGTAAGGGAAAGGTTGCAGCATGACACATTTTAATGCAGAGTAACACCTCATTCCTCTAGGTACCTAAGAGGAAGTCTTATATGTTCCAAGTGAAAATGTAAAGATTTTAAATTTCAGAGTAAAAGAAAAAAATCTAGGGATATTTGTGAAAGTGAGACTCAGAGAACCAATAAAATTTCCTGCTAGAAAACTTTCAGTTTCGTCAATACTTTTGTGGTTGCTTAACCTTCATCATTCTTTGCATGTCTTTTGACTGTTCTGAAGGAAAAAGAAAACCCTTCAAAGCTTAAGTATTTTATTATATATTTTGTGTTTTGACACCATTTTGGAATCATTTTGAGTTTATGTTGAAAAAAACGACATTTCATGTCTCTTTGAAAAATGAAAACAGAGACCTAATTACACTGGTTTCAGCAATTTTGGCCAAATGTGGAACATTTGACAGCGTCACACCACAGGCCTTTACCTATATAACCAGAGAGTGACCTCAGAGACTTGATTACTGGAAGGGGAGATAATACTATGATTCTGGATTTTTATCAATTTACTAACATTTGCTAAATTTTACATTTAAAATGGGAATTCCAAGTAATTCTCCCTCTTTTATTCTAAAAGATATGAGAAAGGCGTTTATACTGCATGGGGCTGCCCCCAAAGAGTATGGTTTACAAAGCTACTTTATAGTTGTGATTTATTCTTATTTTTCAAATGGCTTTTGGCCTTTGGCTCTGGCTACCAGGCCTGCAAGCTAAACTTATTCTGTCTCCATTGAACCCATGCTGCCCCTTGTCCTGGGGGATTACCCAGCAAAGTGTGTATGCATGTGGCGAGCAGACACACCCACTCACATCAGATATATATGCACATGCCAGGGAATATGTGGCAGGGAAAAAAATGACCATTTAGAAATGTGAGAACTGAAATAAGGCAACCAAGAAACACTACCACCTTCCCTTAATATCAAATTGCATTTTTTCTTAATATAGAAGCTTTATTCTTTTTACCATAAATGTCTCTGGCCGTGATAAGTGTGATTTCCAACACTGTACATCACACCAGAAGAGCTCCAACTAATGTGCCTGCCTTCAGTTTCAGTGTAGCTCATTAGAACAACAATGCAAACCAGCTGTCCCCTGGTGTTTGGAGAAGAAAGACCCAATTAACTGGCCATCATCCACCTGGTTCCAGATTTCGTCATCTCCTTATGAGCCTGTAAGAGCTGCCAGTTTGCATGAATTCTAGTTATTAAATGTAAGCCAGGTGGTGAGGGGAGATGGGGAGAATGGGTATTCTCTGAACTGCTCTGGGGGTGGGGTGGGGAAGGTGAAAGGCCATCTAGAGCTTGGATATCTGGAAAGGCAGCAATGAATTAATTTAGCCAGGTACTGCCTTTAAAACTGTTCCTTATTTTGTTTGTTGAAGGCTAGAAATATGTTTCTATGAATGCAAATGTAGAACCATTTTGTAACGCATTTGTTTGGATTTTGTCTTTAGCAATAGTGACATTAAAAGTGTGAACCACACATCTATATTTTAATTAACTATATACTTATATTGGAATATTCAAATTTCATTGAATTCTTCATTAAGGCTTTCCTTTGTGGATTACTCAAAATATGATTAACTCAGAAATAAAAACAATGACTGGAGCCCTTAAGTCATTGTTATTTTATCCTTTGGAGTAAAGCACATAATTGGTATCTGACCATTTAGTCTCTGGAATAAAACATCTAATGTTATGGCTCCTGGATATGTTACAGGTCTACATTTTTCTGGAGTAATATCACATTTTCAATAGAGTTGTCAATAAAACAATCATTTCTAAGCACTGAAGGCTGAAAAACCTGTTGTATTACACTTTCCAATCTCTTCAAAATCACATTTTAAAAATCCATTTTGTTGCAAGATGACCAGTCTCATCTGATTTATAAGCCATGGCCTCAGAGGAAATATGGAATGCTTGGAGTTGAAGACACGGAACAAATGTGCCAGGCTGGAAGCAGACACTTCCAGCATTTTGAGTAGTTTCCAGGACGTGCTTTAGAATGTGTCAGTTTACAATGTTTAAGTCATGTGGCAGATGATCGTTTACTTGGCAGCCTGAGCACACTATTTATTTTCCATTAAAGGCATATATTTTGGATTTACACATACCTACCCTTTCTCCCTTTCTATCTGGTCAGTAACGCATATATGTAGATGATTATTTTTTAGAAATCTCCTCTCCTACCATTTTATATTTTAAAAGAATTTCATGAATTTTCACTTCTCAAACTAATGATTTTAAAATGGCCTCACTTCAGATGGGTTTTTCACTTTCATCTCACCCCTCATTCTTAGTAATGTTGCAGTACATTTTAGAAAACTATCAAGATTCCTCTGACTTAAAAGTTGTTGTAGTCTGTAATGCACAAGAGATAGAGTTTTTCATAAAGTATACTTAGTAGAGATTCTTTAGATCACTTGAGGGTTTTGTATGTTAATCCCTATAAAACTTTAAAGTTAGATATTTATATCCTACCCATGACCAAAAAACAAACAATTTGTTGATCTTGGGTTTCTATGACCTTAAATAAGAAGTTGAATAGAGAAAACAAAGCTCCCCAAACTACAGTTGCAGTCTTTTTTTGTGTTAATATTTAAAAATTATTCTTCTGGGAGGGGATGTTTGCCATTCTGAATGGATTGGCTAACAATTGATTTGAGAAAGTCTGATCAATATCTTAAATACTTTTGGTAATTCTTTTATTTATTTTATTTTATTTATTATTTTTTTTAAAGATTTTTATTGGGGAGTTGGGGGGATGGGAACAGTGCTGGAGAATTGGGGGGAAGGGGACAGACAAGTTGCTGTCCTTTTGTTCTTCAGTCTAGTTGTGGAGGATGTTGCTTCACTGGCCCAAGTTGGCACCATCATTGCGCTTTTCCTGGGCGAGGCAGATCAGTCGCTGGCTTCTGGACAGACGCTCACGCTGGCTGCTGGCTACACACGGTAGCCCATGGCCACCCACTGCAGCAGGGGCTGCAGCCTACACCGTTGCCGTATGCATAGAGCTGGCATCCTAAGCCATCTCTTAACCAACGCGCCACTTGGCCAGCCAAGAGATTTCACTTCTAAAGATAACATTTCTAATAGTTGGAGATGTCTAAATATAATTTGCTTCAAACTTTACTACTAATAAAAGTGCCACTTATAAAATACTTACTATGCTTACTCCATTGAAGATATTCGTTGAACACAATACAGTTGTTGGATACATAGAGAAAAGCAGAAACACTTCTAGTCTGTGTGTTCATCAAAGTGATAGCAAATGTATAATCACAAAAATAAATATAAAATTGTAACTCTGATAGAGGTACGTGGTCTATGATATAATAGAGGGGTAGGGAGGCTTAATCTAAACTACAGCTTAAGGTGATATTTTAAGTTGACATCTACTGACTAGTTAAGAGTTAACTAGATCAAGAAGACCAATGTGACAGGAACAGAAGCATAAGAGGTGGTTAGAGGGACTGGGCAAGCTAACAAAGGGTCATGTAGACCTTACAAGGGATTTGGTCTTTATTCTAACATGAATAATTGTGTACTCAGTGTAAGATCCTGACTTTCTGTAGCAATTTTTGGTAAGCAGCAAACAAAAACAAGGACATGGAAGGTTGGTGAAATGAGCTGAGGAATTTTAAGAGTCTGTGAGGACTTTACTGTAATGGCTAACCACAAGATAAGAGCCAGTAGGGAAAAAATTAAGTCTGAAGGAGCTGGTAATGAGGGGCAGATAAGCACATCAGAGTGTCACAATGAGCAGAAATAATTCAACCAACAGAAGTAAGCAAAAGTGGTTGCAAAGGTAAGGGAAATATTATCATAGGAGAAAATTTCAAACTTTACCCAAGTTCATAGTAATTTTTTTTGAGAATTCAAAGTGGATACAAAGGTGACTAGAGTTAACAGCATCAAGAAGGTAACACAAAGCAATAGTTTTAGAAGGGTTGACACCATAGAAATTAGGCCCACTGAAGAATACTAAGGAAAGAAAGTAAAGGATAACTTTCAGGCAGATGGTGAAGTCACTAAGTAATATGATGAGAATATCTTGAACAGCAGATGTGAGTGATAAAGGACGGAAAGGGAAACTTAAGAATTATCAGGGCCTGCCGAGTGACGCAATGGTTAAGAAAGAGCTGGCTTGGGACGCCAGAGGGCCCCGGTTCGGATCACACATATGAGGGCCAGTGCAGTGACACTGCCCTCTACAGCTAAGATGATGAACAACAGCTCAACTTGGAGCTGTGATGCCGTGAATCACTGACAACAGCGTAGGCTGCAGCCCCTGCTGCAGTGGGCTGCCATAAGCTACTGTGTGTGGCTGGCAGCCAGTGTGAGCAGCCAGCAGCTGGTGTGAGCTACCAAGAGCTGCTGTGAGTGGCCTTCCAGAGGCCAGCGACCGATCTGCCTCACCTGGGAAGAGCGCAATGATAATACCAACATGACCCAGTGAAGCGACATCCTCCACAACTAGACTGAAGAACAAAAGGACAGCAACTTGTCTGCTCCCCTTCCCCAGATTCTCCAGCGCTGTTCCCCTTCCCCAATTCCCCAATAAAACCTTTAAAAAATAATAAAAAAAGAAGGGAAATTTCTTTTCTTAATTTTGTTCCTTGGGATCATACAAAATAAATTCATTTCCAGTGTGGTGTTGTCAGATACAGAATGGTGTAGTGGAGAGAGCATCGCTTTGGAGTAAGATTTAGACAAGCTACCATGAACTGGGGCTTGCTATGTATTTGGCACCATGCTCATGTGTAAAGTGGGAATAATAGTAATTACCCAATTCAGCTTAAAAAGCATTTGTTAAGCATGTATTATGTTACATACCATGCATTAATATTTGGGATAAATGATGAATAACATATATGCTATACTGGAGTTTATAGTATATTAGAGAAGTATAAGAAAATATCTCAGATGGGCTTTTTGTTAGGAATATGGGTTTATTGAGGAATTGACTTGATTTTTCCCATTCTCACAGTAAAAATGAATACTCAGGAATGTATTGGGATTCAGATTATTTCCAGTTGCCTGCCCAATGTAAACAGACAGGTGTTTAGACAGAGCTTCCAGAGTAGTTGTGACCCAGAAATGTATAAAGATCCCCTATGGATGGGGTATGTAGATGAAATTCTTGGAGAATCTCAAGTTGTATTATTGGCCACTAGGGGCTTTGCTAGGGGCTCATGGCCATGGAAACCTGCCTGCCTCTCAATGTCTCACCTAGGACTGCACTGTGCCCCTGTACTGTGTAGCCTTCTGTGTGCTGATGATTATTTTCTTTTACATAATAGACTAATTTTTATCCTTTGCCTTTGTCTTCCCATTATTCCCTTCATCCTTGTATCAGCCACATAAAGAGAGGTACATGTACGTTGATCATTTAAATATATGAGGTAAGTGATACAATAGGGAACTCCCATGCACCGCAGTGGGAGTATAAATTGGTACAACTTTTTCTGAAAATTGACGTTACCTACTAAAGTTGAACATAAGCATTTCTATGACTCTGTGTTTTTACAGTTAGCTATATACACAACAGAAGTGTATCCGTATGTTCACCAAAAGATATGCACTAGATTAGAATATTCATAGCAGCACTATTTGTTAAAACCCCAAACTGGAAACTACCCAAATGCTCAACAACAGTAGTCTTGATAAAATTTTGCCTTATTCATACCCTGGAATACTATACAGCAATGAGGATAATTTACAACAACAAAGTATAATATGGATGACTGTCACTTATATAAAATACAGAACAGGCAAAACAAACCTAGGTGTTAGAAGTCAGAATAATGATTACCTTTGTTGGGACTAGTTCTTAGAAGAAAGCACAGGGTGGCATTCCCAGGGCGCTGATTATCTGTTTCTTGATGTGAGTGCTAGGTAGTTTGTGAAAATTCATTGTGCTTTACACTTATGGCCTGTACACTTACCTGTATATGAGTTCATATTTCAATATAAAGCTTATAAAGAGTTGGTTCTATTTGTTCTATTCTTTCTTCTTATTGAACACAGGACTTCTAAAAGCTTTGATTATAGGTGTAAAATATGGAACAGTACCAGCTAGGAGAGGAGCTTTCCTGTTACACATTGTAAATTGGCACTTAGTCTGAAAAGCAATTGTCAAGCTCGTAGGGGGTGTCTTTGAACTGATGTTCCATAGATGATAATTGTCCCAGGAATTGCAGCGCCCTTGCGATGAATGACTTGGAATCTACTTTTCTATTTTCCTCTGGTTATAGTTGCTATTTTTCTCTTAAAATGGATCTGATAGTCTTACATATTAAATATTTCTACTGTTGGGCCGGCCGAGTGGCGCGACGGTTAAGAACTCGCTTGGGATGCCAGAGGGCCCCGGTTCGGATCCCACATGTGAGGGCCAGTGACACTGCCCTCCACAGCTAAGATGCTGAACAACAGCTCAACCTGGAGCTGGGCTGCTGTGAGTCGCCGGCGACGGCGTGGGCTGCAGCACCTCTGGCAGTGGGTTGCCATGGGCTACTGTATGTAGCCAGCAGCCAGCGTGAGCGGCCAGCAGCCGCAGTGAGCTGTCGTCCAGAAGCCGGCGACTGATCTGCCTCGCCAGAGAAGAGTGCGATGATGGTGCCAACTTGGGCCAGTGAAGCGACATCCTCCACAACTAGATTGAAGAACAAAACGACAGCAACTTGTCTGTTCCCCTTACCCCAATTCCCCAGCACTGTTCCTATCCCCCTAATTCCCCAATAAAAAAAATCTAAAAAAAAAAAATATTTCCACTGTTATTTTGTAATGTGTTCTTTAAAATGACAGGTTAGGCACAGAATTGGTATTCCTGAAGAAAATTGCTAGCTGCTCCTTGAAAATCCTGTAAAATGAGACATTAGAAAATGATTTCACTTTTTTAAAAATTTCAAGTGTTTATTTGATTCAAATAAGGCAGAGCCAAACTGGAAGTGTTTATTTATTTATTTTTTCTAGTTTTTAAAAAAATTTATTTATTATTCTAGTTTTATTGAGATATAATTGACATATAACACTGTATAAGTTTAAGGTACATGGCATAATGACTTGACATATGTATATATTGTGAAATAATACCACAACAAATTTAGTTAATATCTATTACCTCATATAGTTACAATATTTTTTTCTTGTGATGAAAATATTTAGAATCTACTATTTTAGCAACTTTCAAATATACCATATGGCATTGTTAATGATAGTCATCATGTTGTGCATTAGATCCTCCTTATTTATTTACCTTGTAACTGGAAGTTTGCACCTTTTGACCATCTTCACCCAATTCTTCCATACCCCCTACCCCTACCACTGACAACCACAAATCTTATCTCTTTTTCTATGAATTTTTAAAATTGATTTTATTTATTTATTTTCTATTTCTTTTTAAATTAATTTCAGGTGTACTAAACAAGAAAATGATCCAATATTTACACACCTCACAAAGTGATAACCCCCAAAAGTCTACTGCCCATTTGATACCATACATAGCTATTACAATACCATTAATTATACTCCCTATGCTGTACTTTACATCGTGTAACTACATGTTCAATATTATTTTATATTAGTTTCAGGTGTATAGCACAGTGGTTAGGCATTTATATAATTTATGAAGAGATTCTCCCCGATATATCTGGTACCCATCTGACACCATACATAGTTTTTACATTATTGGTTATATTCCCCATTCTGTGTTTCATATCCCCATGACTATTTTATGACTACCCATTTATGCTGCCTAATCCCTTCACCTTTATCACCCAGCCCCCAATCCCCTCCCACCTAGCAACCATCAGTTTGTTCCTTGTATCTATGAGTGTATTCCTGTTTTTGTTTGTTTGTTTATTCTGTTCTGTAGATTCCATATAGATATCTCTCTGTATTCTATGTATTAGGTAGATATCCTATGTCTCGCAATCTTTGCTGAGTGGCCTTATGTAGTAGGTGTCCTGTGTGGTCCAATGATGCAATCTCCCTGGTCTCCTGTGTGTGTGTTCCAGGAGTGTTCCTTGTGTGTGTTGTGTGTACTCTTCTGTTATAGTTGAGCCTAGGTTGCTTTTGGCACATAATTTGGTGGGGTTGACTCCCATGCTGACTGACTGTGAGGGTTGGCTTTGCCCACAGTGTATAAGCTGCTGAGTGAGAGCTGACCCCTCTGAGTGGTATTCACCTCTGCAGGCTCTTGTGCCTGTTAAGTCCACCTTTTGAGTTTGCCACTTGTGGGCCTAACCAGGTAGTGCTCTAGTGTGGACTGAACCTGTTCTCAGAGTGTGTTGTCTCTGGTGTTTCTTGGGAGGGGGTCCTGTGCAGGCTTATTTCAGCCTTGTCTGTGACAGGCCCAGGGCCATCTGGTAGGAGCTATGCAGCTATATAAGGTATGATCAAACAAAATGGTGAATGGTAAAGTTAAATTATATATATATTATATATATACAGTAGAAGACACATTGCCATTAATCCCTCTCAAAATACTTCTCCTTGCTTCAAACATACTTATCCCATCATTCTTGCCACTTTCTGAAGCAGTTCCGGAAGTCCTCTTTTGTGAGTGTCTTTAGATGCACTGTTGTGGCTGCCTCCATGTCCTGAATCATTTTGATTTTGGAGAAGAGCCAGAAGTCGCATGGAGCCAGATCCAGTGAATAAAGTGGATGAGGACACACCATAATGTTCCAAATTTGAGGGACAGTGCGATCGATTCTCAGCACATCCCTGAGCTGCTTCCAGAGCCTACACCACTCTTCCCTAGGCAGTCCTCCTGTACATAAACTGCCACTGGCCTGAGTACTCCTAGGCCCAAATGAAGGATAAGGAGCAGCTGTTTCCTTGGGGGGTGGGGTACTGTGGACTAAGCATGGTTGTTTAGCTAGAATATACACAGGCTTGTATTCATGGTCCCTTGAAGAAAGAGTCAGGTCTGAGAAAAGAAAATGGAAGGCCTGGTGATGGGTTGTTTGGATGCTGGTTCTTACTATACCACCACCACCTGCAGAGGAACTCCAATGAACTAGAGATTTCTATGTTCTAATCTGGCCTTGAAAGATAAAAGCTATGTTTGCTAAAGTATGAGGATAGAACATATTTTACTTAAATTTGCCAGTTTGATTCATGACATGTATGTATTGGATATATGGTATGTGGGCTTGTACCGTTAAAAGACAAACTGAGGTATATTAAAATTTTTAAAAGTTTATTTGAGCAAAAATGGATTCAAATTGGCCAGTATCCAATCTAGTAGATAGAAAGGAGCTCCAAGGAGCTGTACAAAATGAAAGACTTTTATAGGCAGAAGGGAGCAGGAACAAGGAAGTTGCACTGGCAAAAAAGCTGGTTGGTTAATGCAAGGTCAGTTTCCTTTAGAGGATGGCAGGGGTCTATCAGGCAGATTGTCTGACTAGTGCTGAGTGATTCCATTTCTGGGAGAGTCAAAACTAATTAAGTTTCAATTTGGTGACTTGGGACTTAGCATAAGTGACTCCATTTTGGGTGTGTTGTCTTGCTTTTAACATACTCTTGTCCTGGACCTGACTCATGAACTGAAGGAGAAACATTCAAAGTCTACACTCAATTGTGAATTTTCACAACAAACATCTATTCTAATAACTTAGGAAAATTTAATGATTCTAAATGTGCAACTGTGTTGAATTGGTTAATTGAGGTTGCAATCTCTGATTGTAGAACTTTGCATAATTAACTGGCCTACAATTGGGTTGTTGGAAAACTCATGATGCATTTTTGCAATGAAAAACACAGAAAAAATACATCATGACTTTTCCAACAACCAATATGTGCATAATTAGCCCTGTTGATTTATTTGGAGAATGGTAAACAGAACCATTTGGCAAGTTAATCCTGGCCAAGCATAGCTAACTTCTGGAAACAGATCTTCATTAGGATAAGATTACATAGTCAAGATTTTTCAAGTTAGAGCAGGAAGGTCTATCACTCATTGATTTCATTTCATTCATGTAATGGTCATCAGCAAATATATTGAATGCCTACTCCATACTAGGCACTGTAATCCAATGATGAACAAGACCTCTGACCTCAAAACACTCACAATCTGGTGGGCAAGGTTGTCTAATGAACAGTGTACTGATTGCTATGATAAGGACAGAGACATTAGGCCAGGAGTGTATTCTTTAATTGCTGTGTGCTACTTGTGGTTCAGAATGTTATGTATCATCCACAAGACAGAGGACACAATCTATGCCAACAACTTGTTAGAGCAGCAGTTTTATTTTCAAGTCTACATTCTGTTTCTTTGTTTGGAAATTTCTCATTCTACATCAATTAGGCCTTTAATTTGGATATTACTCTCTAGTTCACCAAAAGTAATGTTAGGTAATATAGTATTAGATAAATTCATCCCTTTTTCCATTACTTTTACCTTGTGGTTAAGATACTTGAAGGGTCCGAACAAGCAGATCGCCTCTTTCACTTAAATTTTACACCCTCAAAATGTTATACCCATGACAATTGACACGTTTTTTTCCCCTTCATCATTGCTATATTTTCTGTAGAGATGGAGTGAACAGGTTCAGTTTGCTTTTCATGAATCTGAATGCTCCTTACTCTTACTAAGCCATGATAGTTTTCCAGTGAGAACTCATATCCTCTGAGTAGAGGACTGCTCATTTGAGATGAGGGCATTCTGTGCTTGAAAAGAATTAAATGGGAGGATGGTGGATTACATCCTCTATCTACCTTGACTGTTTGGAAACTTCTGAGTACATATCCTGCTATTCCAAAGAAGGCTTTGACATGTAGGAAAAAGGGTAGGTCACTACATACTACCCTCTCAATTGCAAGATATGATTGTCAATACTTGATCAAAATTTTTTTCAGGGTAAAGTCTAATGAAGTTTAATAATCACTTGTGTGGGACTTCCAGTAAGATGATGAATAGACAGATGCTGTGCCAACTGCCTCCCAGGATCACATAAAAATTACAAATAATTTATAAAATATTCAACCTGAGAAGTCTCCTGAACACTAGATGAACAGAACCTCTAAACAAAGGACTTAAAGAGGAGGCCACGTCGAGTCTGGTAGGAGGGGCGGAGATGAAACAGGGCAAACCCCGGGAGGGACACTTCAGTGGTGGGGAGGCTTCTCCGGTTGGGGGAGAGACCCTCCAGCCCCACACCGAGCTCACCAGCCCAGAGTTACTTTGCCGGGAAGAGGAGTTCTACGATAGCTGGAGGTAGAAATTAGTGAGGACTCTCTTTGCTCAACTCGGTGAGGCTGAGGGTGGCTAGAGAACCAGTGGAGCTGGCACATGGACTTGCTCGCTGGTGAGCACTCACCCATTCCCTGGTGGAGGGAGTAGCTGTGTAACCGGGGCACAGGAACCTGCGGGGAAGGACTGAACTGAGCGCCTTTGGCGCGGGAGCTGGAGGTTTTTGGGACCATTGTTTCCCTGGTGTGGAGCTTCCACATGAGTAGTGTACAGGAGGGTGTCACTTTTTCAGGGCTGGGCCCTCCCACAGAGGCTCAGGTCTGGGACCACATTGGTCTGGTGAAATTGGCGCAGGAGTGCGTGTGTGTGTGCGCGTGCGCGTGCCTATGGCCTTGGATTCCCACCCTCTGCATTGCTTGTGTTAAGTAGCCAGGGAAATGCCTGGCAGGTGCGCTCTGACTCCAAAAGGCTGTTCATTGAGATGCGAGAGTGCACAAGTTGCCTTGGGTCCCCGCTCTCTGCATTGTGTGTGCAGAGTTGCCAGGGTGGTGATTGGCTGTCGGGCTGCTCGGCCTGATCTGCGAACGGCTGCTTGGGACAGGCTGAGACTGGGAGTTTTCCTGGGAGTGTTGGGCCGTGCACTGTGCACCTGCGTGATTCAGCCAGGGCTTTCCTGGCGAGTTTGTGTGGGCTGGCTGCCAATGCAGGAGTGCATGCTGCTCTGACTTGGTGGGGGCCACTTACCACATCCTGTGGTACCTTGGGGGCCTGCCCGCCCACCTAGACCTGTGTTGCCAGGGGCACCCAGAGTCCCTGGTCCCTGGCCCCTACCTCCACAGGCCACAGAGGGGTTTTTTTTTTTTTTGCAGCAGACAGCCTGCAACAACCTGTGAGGATTTTTGGTGGTGAACATGATTCCAGAGCACACAGCAACTAATTATGGGAAGCTCACTTCAAGTCTAGAGGGAGGTTGGCACATGACACACTGAGCCCTTCCCCCCAACAGCTGGTGCTGAGTTGCCCAGAGTCTCTCTATTGCTGAGCAAGTGCTCTGCAGATTAAAGCGGGCAGACAGCCCCCACCATTTTTACTCTTTTTTTTTTTTCTAGGTGATCTATCTAATACATCAAAGCAATCACAGAGCGGCAGTCAGAATGAAGAAACAAAGAAACATGTCTCACATAAAAGATCAGAAGAAACCTCAAGAAATGGAAGTAAATGAAACAGAGGTTTCCAACCTTTCAGAGACAGAGTTTAGAACACTGATAATCAGAATATTTAAGGAACTTAGTGAGAACATAAAAAAATGTAGAGAAATCATAAAAAACAACCAGTGAGAACTAAAGAATACAATAACTGAAATGAAGAACACACTCGAAGGAATCACCAGTAGATTAGATGAAGCAGAGGATCAGTTCAGTGATTTAGAAGACAAAACAGCAGAAATCACCCAGTTGGAACAAGAACAACAACAAAAAAGAATAAAAAACAATGAAAATAGTTTAAGAGACTGGTGGGACAACAACAAGTGCAACAATGTTCGCATCATAGGAATACCAGAAGGAGAAGAGAAGAAGCAAGGGATCCAGAATGTATTTGAAGAAATAATGACTGAGAACTTCCCTACCCTGGTGAAGGAAATCAACATACAAGCCCAGGAAGTGCAGAGAGTCCCAAACAAGCTGAACCCAATCAGGTCCACACCAGGACACATCATAGTAAAAATGGCAAAGGTTAAAGACAAAGACAGAACCCAAAAGCAGCAAGAGAAAGACAGCAGGTTACATACAAAGGAATGCCTATATGACTAACAACTGACTTTGCTAAAGAAACTGCAGGCCAGAAGGGAGTTGCAAGAAACATTCAAAGTGTTGTAAAATAAAGGCCTACAACCAAGATTGCTCTACCCAGCACGGCTATCACTTAAAATGAAGGAGAGATAAAGAGCTTCTCAGAAAAGAATAAGCTTAAAGGAATTCATTACCACCAAGCCAGCATTGCAAGAAATGTTAAAAGGCCTTTTTAAACAGAAGAAAGGGGGAAACAAGCTAACCCAGGAAGATCAGAAACACAAATAACAAAATGGCAATAAATATGTACCTATCAATAATCACTTTAAATGTAAATGGATTAAAAGACATAGAATGGCTGAGTGGATAAGAAAACAGGACCCATGCATACGCTGTTT
>NW_017732070.1:373268-419061 GCF_001890085.2 Hipposideros armiger
TCCTGAAACATTCTTATCATCAGTGTTCTGAACTCTGTCTCTGAAAGGTTGGATACCTCTGTTTCATTTAGTTGCATTTCTTGAGGTTTCTTCTGATCTTTTACTTGGGACATGTTTCTTTGGTCTTCATTCTGGCTGTCGCTCTGATTGCTTCGATGTATTAGATCACCTAGAAAGAAAAAAGAAAAAAAAAGATAAAAGAGAAAAAGGGAAAAAAAAGGAAAAAGAGGAAAAAAAGGAGGGGCTCTTTGCCCGCTGTAATCTGCACTGCAGACCACTTGCTCAGCAATAGAGAGATTCTGGGTGACTCAGCACCAGCTGCTGTGAGGAAGGGCTCAGTGTGTCATGCGCTGACCTTCCTCTAGACTTGAAGTAAGCTTCCCACAATTAGTTGCTGTGTGCTCTGGAACTGTGCTCACCACCAAAAATCCTCAGAGGTTGTTGCAGGCTGTCTGCTGCTGCAAAAAACTCTCTGTGGCCTGCAGAGGTAGGAGCTAGGGACCAGGGGCTCAGGGTGCCCCTGGCAACACAGCTCTAGGTGGGTGGGGCAGGCCCCCAAGGCACCACAGGGTGTGGTCAGTTGCCCCCACCAAGTCAGAGCAATATGCACTCCTGCATCAGCAGCCAACCCACCTAAACTCACCTGGAAAGCCCCAGCTGAATCACGCAGGTGCACAGCTCGCGGCCCTACACGCCCAGGAAAACTCCCTGTCTCAGCCTGTCCCAGTCAGCCGCTCAAAGATTAGGCTGAGCAGCCCAACAGCCAACTGCCACCAAGACAACTCTGCATGTGCAGTGCGGAAATCAGGGACCTAAGGCGAGTTGCGCACTTCTGGGTTTCAGTCAGCAGTCTTTTGTAGTCAGAGCGCACTTGCCCAGCGTTTCCCTGGCTACGCAGCACAAACAGTATGGAGGGTGGGGATCCAAGGCCGCATGCGCACGCGCGCACTCGCACACGGACACACGCACTCCTGCGCCAATTCCAGCAGACCACTGCAGTCCCAGACCTGAGCCTCTGTGGGAGGGCCCAGCCCTGAAAAAGTGGCAGCCTCCTGTGCACCACCCGCGCGCAAGCTCCACACCAGGGTAACAATGGTTCCAAAAACCTCCAGCTCCTGCGCCAAAGCACTCAGTTCAGTCCTTCCCAGAGGCTCCTGGGCCCCGCTCATAAAGCTACTCCCTCCACCAGGAACCAGGTGAGTGCTCACCAGCGAGTGAGTTGGTTTGCCGGCTCCACTGTTTCTCCAGCTGCCCCCAGCCTCACCGAGCCGAGCAAAGAGAGTCCTCACTATTTTCTCCTTCCAGCTATCATAGAACTCCTCTTCCCGGCAACGTAACTCTGGGCTGTTGAGCATGGTGTGGGGCCGGAGGGTCTCGCCCCCAACCTGAGAAGCCTCCCCACCATTGAGTTGTCTCTCACGGGGTTCGCCCTCTCTCGTCTCCACCCCTCCTACCAGACTTGATGTGTCCTCCTCTTTAAGTCGTTCGTTTAGAGGTTCTGTTCATGTAGGGTCAAGGCAACTTCCGAGGTTAAACATTTTATAAATTATTTGTAATTTTGTTGTGATCATGGGAGGTAGTCGGCACAGCATCTGTCTATTCCGCCATCTTACTGGAAGTCCGAAACTAATTTAAAAAATGTTTATTTCACAATAAAAAAAGAATAAAAAGAGATTTTAAACTTTAAAATAATAATAATAATAATAATAATAATAATAATGATAATAATAATCACTTGTGCCTTCAATTTTGACAAAGGCAAAAGTATGGATTTGGGCTGGATAATTACTCAGCTAGTTTGAGTGAGGATTTCCCTTGAGGACAAATATATATTGAACTGAATCCTGCTATTTTCATGTAACATTTGTAATTAATATTTTCCCATCCCATTAAAACATTTTCAAAATAGCCATGAGTATGTCATCATTTGATCACTCTAGTATTGTTAGACATGCAAATTGTATGTAATTTAAAAATATTTTTAATGACTATGTATATTTGTCTACACCTTTTATTTTTTCTTTAAGATAGTTTTATATAAGAAATTGCTGGATCAACAAATATGATATTTTTAAGACTTAAGATATCTATTACTATCCTGTCCTAAGTAATCACATCCATTATATTCCAGCAGGCAATGATACAATTATGTAGATTTTTTCCACCTAATCCTGCTTTGGGTGTTATCATTTCAAAACTTTTCACAATTTTGATACTTAAAAATATTTTCTCATTTGATTTTGTATTTTCTGAGTTATTTATGGGGTTGCATGTTTTCTTGTATTTACTAATTTCTATGGTGTACTTTGTGACCTGTGTCTGTTCATGCCCTTTCTCCGTTTTTTTGGTTTCAATCTTCTTGTTTTAAAATCAGTTTTTAGGGGCTGGCCGAGTGGCTCAGTTGGTTAATAGCGGTTCGATTCCCGGCCTGAGCTGAGCAGCCACTGATCTGCTAACAGGTGGCAGGATGGCTCAGCTTAAAAAAAAAACCAAAAAAAAAAAACAGTTTTTGTTTTAAGTCAGAGAGTGACAAATACTATATGATCTCACTTATATGTGGAATCTAAAGAACAAAACAAACAAGCAGGCAAACAAACAAAAAAGAAGACAGAGACAGACTAAAAGATACAGAGAACAAACTGATGGTTATCAAATGGGAGTGGGGTTGGGAGGCTGGGTGAAAAAAGTAAAAGGATTAAGAAGTACAAATTGGCAGTCACAAAATAGTTATGGGGATATAAAGTACAGTAGAGTGAATACAGTCAATAATATTATAAAAACTATGCATAGTATCAGGCTACTAAACTTATTGGGGGGATTAAATTACTTCATAAATTATATAAATGTCTAACCACTATGCTGTACACCTGAGACTAATATAAAATAATACTTAATGTCAACTATAATTGAAAAATAAAAAATAATAATAAAAAATCAATTTTTTGTGGGTTCTTAATGTATTATTTATTATAATAGAAGCCATTTTATTAATAATAGCATTAAAAATATATTTTTACTGGGGAATTGGGGAAGGGAAACAGCCAAATTTTTGTCCTTCAATCTTAGATGTGGAGGGCGCAGCTAGCTCAGCTCCAAGTCCAGTCACCGTCTGGCTGCCTGATGGCAGCTCAAGGTGCCTGTTCAACCTTAGTTGTGGGTGGGCATAGCCCACCATTTCATGCGGGAGTTGAACAGACAACCTTGTTGTTAGGAGCACGAGCTCTCACCAGCTGAGCCATCCTGCAACCTGTTGGCAGCTCTGCAGCAGCTCAGCTTGAGTACAGCTCACTGGCCCATGTGGGAATCGAACCGGCGACCCTGTTGCTCGGAGCTTGCACTGAGCCACTCAGCAGTCCCCAATAGTAGCATTTTTTAAACCAATTTTATTGAGGTGTAACTTACATGCAATAAAATGTACCCATTTTAAGTGTATAGTAGAATGAGTTTGACAGTGATAGTTACATATGCACCTACATAACTGTCACCATAACCAAGATATAGATTTTGATTATTCCAAAAAGTTTCCTCTTGCTCCTTTGCAGTCAGCCTCATCTCTACCCTTAGCCTTGGGTAACCTCAGATTTCTGTTATTATGGATTAGTTTTATCTGCTATAGAATAAGGTAGTGTATTTTATTTTCAGTTGGCTTTTTTCACTCAGCATAATTTTTTTGAGATTCATTCATGTTGCAGTAAATAATAGTCTGTTCCTTTTTATTGTTGAGCAGTATTCCATTGTACGAATACACCACAATTTGTTTACCCAATCATGTATTAGGCATTTAAGTTGTTTCCAGTTATTGGTTACTATGAATAAATTGCTGTGAATAAGTTGTTTCATAGACATATGTTTATGTTTCTTTAGGTTAGATGCTTAGGAGAGAGATTATTGGGCTATATGGTTAATGTAGGTTTAACTTTATAAGAAACTACCAAACTGTTTTCCAAAGTGTTTGAACTATTTTACATGCCCAAAGCAGGATTAGGGTTCCAGATGTTCTGCATCCTTATCAATATTTGTTATTTCAGTCTTTTTAGTTTTAGTTATTTTAGTGGTTGTGCAGTTGTATCTAATTGTGGTTTTAATTTGCATTTATCTTAAGACTAATGATATTGAGCATCTTCTCATGTGTTTATTGGCCTTGATCACATTTACTTTAGCAATACTTGATGTAATGTTGTTTATGATGTGTTTAAAAGTTTTGTAAAGTAGATAACATGTACAAATGGTAAAATTTTAACAGAAAGTTTGTGGTAAAAAAAAGAAAAAGGTCCCATCATAACTTGCCTTGGTTTTTACAGTACTTTTTTCTAAGGGCAACCATTATCACAAGATTATATGATGTCTTTTGTGGTCCAAATATTTTAAATACTTATAGACATTATCATATCTTTTACATATACAGGTGATATATTTTTCACTTTTCACTTGAATATAGTGCACAGAAAAGTGTACATATCCTAAGAGTACAGCTTGAGAAATTCTCACAAACTCAACACATCTATATAACCAGCATTGAGATAGGACAATATCAACACCCTGTATTCCCTTCCAGTCTTTTCTTACCACTTTTCCAAAGGTAACTAGCACCTTGACTTGGACAATATAGATTAGTTTCACATGTTTTTATATTTTATATAGAGTCTCTGTATCTACTTTTTGATGCCTGGCTTCTTTCACTCCACATTTTGTTGTATGATTCATGCATATTTTTAAGTATACGTGTTTGTTGATTGTTCATTCCTATTGCTGTTTTGTATTGCAATGTAAAGATATGCCACTGTTTATCTATTTTATTGCTAGTGGATATTTACCTATTGTGAAAGATGTCTCTACACATATTCTACTACACATTTTTTGGTGAACATAACATGCATTCCAACTGAGTATATATCCAAGAGTAGAATTTCTGGGATATGGGTAATGCATACGAGGTCTGACAATTAGGTTCATGAACTTGTTGCAATGATGTTGCTAACATTTTTGATATCAGAGGGATTATTCATTATGAATTTGTACCAACTGGACAAACAATTAACCAAGTTTTACTATTCGGAAGTGCTGAAAAGGCTGCGTGAAAAAGTTAGATGACCTGAACTTTTCGCCAACAATTCATGGCTCTTGCATCATGACAATGCACCAGCTCACACGGCACTGGTTGTGAGGGAGTTTTTAGCCAGTAAACAAATAACTATTGGAACACCCTCCCTACTCACCTGATCTGGCCCCCAATGACTTCTTTCTTTACCCGAAGATAAAGGAACTATTGAAATGGAAGGCATTTTGATGACATTCAGGACATCAAGGGTAATATGACAACAGCTCTGATGGCCATTCCAGAAAAAGAGTTCCAAAATTGTTTTGAAGGGTGGAGGAGTACTTTGAAGGTGACCATAGTGATATTCAGCAATGAGGTATATAGCACTTTTTCTAGAATGAATTCATGAACTTAATTGTCTAACCTCACATATTCAGCTTTACTGGCTACTGCCAGTTTCCCACAGATGCACCAATTTATACATCCACCCACATATTCTGGTTGCTCTGTATTTTCAACAATCTCAAAGTATTTTCTCTTTTTAATTTTCATGTGTTATTTCATTCTATCTTTTTAGTTTTTGGTGAGCATTTTCTCATAAAGATTTTAATTTGCATTTCCTTGATGGCTAATGATATTGGGAAGCTGGTCATATGCTTATAAACCCTGTAGATACCCTCTTTTGTGAAGTGGCAATTCAAGTCTTTTGCCCATTTTACTATTGGCTTGTCTGCCTTTTGTTTTTTAACTTATAGAAGTTCTCTATGTATTTTGAATATAAATATTGTGGCAGTTATATGTATTGTGAATGTCTTAGTCTATGGGTTGGTGTTTACTCTCAGTGGTGATTTTTCATGAATAGAAATTCTCATTTTTAATATACTGTGGTATATTAATTTTTTTCTCATATGCTTTTGTACTTTCTTTATTTTCCTTAAGAAGTCTTTTCCTCCAAAGTCAAGATGATCTGTTTCCTGTAAAAGCTTATTTATTTTTACCTTTTATATTTAGATCTGCAATTCTTCTTCTTTTCATATTTTGAATCAACATTTTGTTGGCATTATAAAATAATCAGAAAGTGTTCCCTATTTACTATTCTTTGGGAGAACTTTTGCTAAATTTGTGTTTTATGTCTTGAATATTTTGAGGGATTCACCAGTAAAGCCATTTGGGCCTAGGTTTTCATGTGTGTGTATTAACATGTATGTGTGAGGAAGTTTTGTTAATGAATACCACACTATTCAGATTTTTCTCTTTCTTTGTCTGATAGCTTTGATAAGTTATATTTTTTGAGGTATTTTCTTCATCTAAATTGTCAAATTTATAGGTCTGAAAGTTTTTATACCCTCTTATTAGTTTTCATGGGTGCATTATTTTCTCATGTCTGCAGGGTCTGTGATGCTGCTCCTTTTATACTCCTCATATCAGTAATGTTTTCTTATTTTCCTCCTTGATCAGTCGTAGGGTTTTCTAACATTGTTAATGTTTTCAAAGAACTAACTTTTGGCTTTGATGATTATCCATCTTACACATTTGTTTTTAATTTTTAAAAATCAGTTTCACTAATTTCTGCTCTTGTCTTTATTATTTCTTCCCTTTTACTTTTTTAAAAGTTTGATTTGCTGTGAGATTATACATATATACATATTATTTTTTTAATAGTTTCAGGTGTACAAAGCAACTATGATAGTTAGACATTTAAACCCCTTATAAAGTGATAACCCCCCCCAAGCTACTACCTCTCTGACATCTTACATATAGCTGATACGATACCATTGACTGTCTTCCCTGTGTTTTACTCCACATCCCTTGACTATACACCTATATATTTAGTTATAGTTGACATTCAATATTATTCTACTTCAGCTTCAGGTGTATAGCACATTGTTCAGGCATCTACACAGCCTCTGACGTGATCCCCCTGATAAGTCCAGGGTCCATCTGGCAACTTACATGGTCTTTACAACATTGTTGATTATATTCCCCACACTGTATTAACTACCAATTTGTATTTCTTAATATTTTCACCTTTTTCACCCTGCCCCCAACCCCATTCCCATCTATCACCCTGATAGATCTAGTACCTATTTGGCACCATACATAGTTATTACAATATTATTGACTATATTCCTTATGCTATACCCATGACTACTGTATAACAACCAATTTGTACTTCTTAATCCCTTCCCCTTTCACCCATTCTTAACCCCCCTCCCATCTTAAAGAAGTCTCTCTAAGATTCCTGGTAATACTGGATTGGTGGTGATGAACTCTTTCAGCTTTTTCTTATCTGGGAAGTTCCTTATCTGTTCTTTAATTCTAAATGACAGCCTTGCTGGGTAGAGCAATCTTGGTTGTATGTCACTGCTTTTCATCACTTAAAATATTTCCTGCCACTCCCTTCTTCCCTGCGAAGTTTCTGCTGAGAAATCAGCTGACAGTCTTATGGGAGCTCCCTTTTAGGTAACTAACTGCTTTTTTCTTGCTCCTTTTAAGATTCTCTCTTTGTATTTAACCTTTGGCATTTTAATTATGATATATCTTGGTGTTAGCCTCTTTGGGTTTATCTTGTTTGGGACTCTCTGTACTTCTTGGGCTTATAAATCCATTTCCTTCATCAGATTAGGGAAGTTTTCTGTCATTATTTTTTCAAATAAGTTTTCAATTTCTTGCTCTCTCTCTTCTCATCCTGGTATCTTGATAATGTGAATGTTGGTACACTTGATGTTGTCCCAGAGAGGCCTCTTAAACTCTCCTCAATTTTTTGGATTCGTTTTTCCTTTTGCTGTTCTGGTTGGATGTTTTCTGCTACCTTGTCTTCTACATCGCTGGTTGCATACTCTGCTTCATCTAATCTACTGTTGATCCCCTGTGATATATTCTTCATTTCCATTATTGTAGTCTTTATTTCTGACTGGTTCTTTTTTTTTATGGTGTCCATCTCCATTTTTTGCTGCCTATCTCTCTGTTGAAGTTCTCCTTGAAATCACTGAGTGTTCTTATAACCGGTATTGGGAACTCTGCTTCTGATAGCTTACTTATCTCCATTTAGCTCAGCTCTTTTTCTGGAGCTTTGTTCTGTTATTTTATTTGGGTCATGTTTTTTTTGTCTTCCCATTTTGGCTGCTGCCCTGTGTTTGTTTCTATGTATTAGGTAGGGCTGCTATGTCTTCTGGTCTTAGTAGAGTGGCCTTATTTAGTAAGTATGCTGTGGGGTTCAGTGGCACAGTCTTTCTGGCCACACGCTCCAGGTGTGTCCCGTCTGTGGATTGTGTATGCCCTCCTTTTGTACTTGAGTCTTGGTTGATAATTGCACATCAATAAGAGGAAGTGACCCTTGGGCTCACTGGTTCTGAGGACTGGCCTGGACTACTGTGGAAGAGTTGCATAGGGGCTGACCTTACAGAGCAGGATCTGCCTCAGCAGGACTCTGGTACCTGCCCAATCTGCCCCATGGGTGTGTTATATTTGGAGGCAGATTGGTAATGCTTCAGCTCATTTTGAAGCTGGCTACTGGGAGCTCCAGCCCCAGCACCACCTTGGAGGGGATCCACTGTAGGTCTACTTCAGTCACAGCCCATGCTCCACTGGGGGAAATCCAGCAGGAGCCAGAAAGAAATCTGCTGATGGCTGCCGCCCATTCTGTGCTTGGAAGCGCCCTTCCAAGCTATGAACCAAGGCCTGCTGCTGCTAGTGTCGGCTTAGGGCTGCTCATCCAGAGGTACAGGACATGCTCAAGACAGATGCTGCTTGTCTGGGTTCTGTGAATCTTTGAGAGGCCCTAAGAAAGTCTGCAGCTTGAGCTAAGGCAGGCAGTTTGCATGAAAAAGCCACTGAAAGTGACCTGGGCATGCCAAAAAGTTGGACAGGGCAGAGTCTTTCTTGAATTGCCAGGTCTTGGTGAACAAGTGGTGGAGTCTCAGAAATGGCAGCCACCTGTGTTCCCACATTGGAAAGGGGGAGGGCTCAACAAAGAAACAATGGCCTTCACCAGCTCCCCCATCCAGGAGAAAGCCATCTCTCTGGCCCCTGTCCCAAGCCAGACAACTCAATTCCCCACTATTTGTCCCTGCTGCCTTTCCATCTGCTGCCCCAGCTCTTACCCATCCATTGGTGGGTAAGTCTGCATGCATTCCCTTGTAGAGAAGTGCCTGGGAGTGCAGCTGCCCTCAGTCTCACTCAGTCACAATCTCCACTGGTTTTCACAACCAGAAATTATGGGGATTTCTCTTCCTGGAACTGGAACCCTGGGCTGGAATCTCTCGCTCCTCTAGGGGATGAGGAGGGGACCTCCACAGCCAAAATAGCCCTCCCGATCTTTAATGGTCACACGCGGGTGTGGGGCCAGCTCGTGCTACATCTTTGACCTTCTTACCAGTCTAGAGGTGGCTTCTTCTGCATGTCCTTAGTTGAAAGGCTTCAGTTCAGCTTGATTTTAGGTGATTCTCAATAATGATTGTTTTGCAAATTAGTTGTAATTTTGATGTGGTTGTTTGAGAAGGTAAACACAGCGTTTATCTACTCCACCATCTTGGCTGTCTCTCAAGATTATATATCTATATATGATGCAGGTTTTACATTCTTGTGAATAGCTTTACAATATTTTATATGTTTTCAAATTTATTTTGAAAAATGAATTTCTTTTTCAATATAAGTGTGGGAGATGAACAAAATGAAGTATTTTTTAGAGTCACCACTGAGGAGTCTAGCTCCTAGCTAAAAACCTATATGTAATCTTCCAGGCTTGACCATTGACAATTTTTGTAACTGTAATTACATGACAGGCCAAATGGGGAAAGCTACCCTCCTCACACCAGACCTGGTACACCACCATTGTATTGCAGCCTGTGAAAGGAGTTATTGTAAAGGACTCTGGCTATGATCTTAAGCACAGCTGTGTTCCTAACCTGGTGCCTCCATTTGGAGGCCTCTTTATTTTGGGCCTTCAAGGATGCTTCCTTGTGATAGGGGGGGGAAGGGAAGACAAAGACATTTTCCTCCATTCTGACTTAGTATTTAGTACTTCTCTATTTCTAGAACTTCCCACACCCTTCCCCTATTCCTTGGGTCCATAAAACTGCAGGAACCTTTTGCTTAGGTGCTTTGGCAGTGAATTGACCCCTTCTGTGCTGATTCATTGACCCTGGACTGGCAACTGGCACTTTCCATGGAGAAAAATGGAACGGGGGAGTTGAAACTTTCTCTGATTTAACCTCTTGCTTATACTATTGCAGTAAGTGATTAGCTGCTACTTTCATTTTGGTTTGTTGTCTTATTTGGCTACTTTGACTCCTGACAGCTCAGCTCTCACTAGCTCAGGTCAGGCCCTAATAACTGATCATTTTGGAATGTTTTGGAACTATTCAAAGCAGACAATCAGAGATCATACTTTGCATGTTGAAAAGTAAGAAGCCTGAATAAAACAGAATTTGGTAGAGATTGACAATATTAATTGTGTTCTTTTGGTGCAAACATCAAATTTCCCCCCAGAGGATTTCCCCACTTCAAATAAAAGTATTTTAAGAATCTTTTAGCTTCCAGACAAAGAATTAAGAATTTTCATTAACTTCTCCTTTCCTCTAAGGAATGGTAAAATAACATGAACAACAAAAATTTTCTGCATATTTATTTGGAGTTTTGCTTTAAATGGAAAAGTGTCCTGGATCTCAAACTGCTTAAGATTTAGTTGAAATAAGTTTGAGGATACAGAGTTCTAGCAATATCAACAGAAATATTTGATTGCTCTCCTCTATAGGTTTGTGCATTTGCACAGTGTCTATATATTTTGTGTAATATAACTGGTCTTCTTAGGTTTTCCAGGTATATATCTCTAAGTTTTTAGTTATGAACATCATATATACTTTTCTGCTACCTTTTGTTTTGTTTCTCCCTTTGTTTTGTTATCTCAAAATCTCAGAATGATAAATAGCTCTGTAAAAAAAAATATCAGAGTTGTCTATTGTTCAAGATTTTACAGAGAATCACTATAATTTTTAGATGAAAAATACTGATGAAAAGGACACTCTGTTTTTGCCACCCATCTCTGCAGCTTTACTGCATTGTTCAGAGACCTGTCTTATGAACCAGTGTTGTTGTTTTATCCTGTTGCATCTGACTTCACTAGGGAGGAGTTGGGGAAGTGTTAACGTGAAAAATGGAAGAAAATATCAACATTTGTTGTTCTCTCTGCACAAAAGAAGAATAACATAAAAGAGAGAAGAGTCACAGACCAGAACTGTGATTGTGGCTGGGATTTGTTTCTCCCTTCATCTCCTTCCTATCCTCCTGCATTGAGACTTTCTAAATTCAGTTACCTTTAACTTTGGAGTGATTTTTATTTTTAGAAAGCTAAGAGGAAAAGAAATAGGGGTGTTGTTTTAGGAAAAATTCAGGTCTCAGGCATATCAGCAGCCTTTTAGATTCGCTTCTGGTCTCTCCTGCCTAGGCCATTGGGGTAGAAAAGGAGGATTCTGGACAGAATCTGTGGAAGTTACAATTGTATGTTTGGTTAAGTGGCTATTTGCTTCACAGTGCAAGTTAATACCACATGAATAACACTTGAGTTATTAAAAGTAAAGCAGCAAACTCATATGACTATTTTTCCTTAGTAAATTCTTTAAAAAGTTTTTTTAATTGAGTTATAATTCAATAACTGTTCAGCTCAATGAATTTTTATCTATCTATCTATTTATCTATCTATCATCTATCTATCTATCTACCTATCTATCTCTGAAGCAGGATTTTTTTTTTAATTGGGGAATTGGGAGATGGGAAGAGCGCTGGGGAATTGGGGAAGGGGAACAGACACGTTGCTGTCTTTTTGTTCTTAAGTCTAGTTGTGGAGGATGTTGCTTCACTGGCCCAGGTTGGCACCATCATTGCGCTCTTCCCAGGTGAGGCAGATCAGTCGCTGGGTTCTGGACGGCCGCTCACTGTGGCTGCTGGCTGCTCACGCTGGCTGCTGGCTACACATGGTAGCCCATCACAACCCACTGCAGCAGGGGCTGTAGCCTACACCATTGCCAGAGACTCACGGCAACCCAGCTCCAGGTTGAACTATTGTTCAGCATCTTAGCTGTAGAGGGCAGTGTCACTGGCCCTCATATGTGGGATCTGAACTGGGACCCTCTGGCGTCCCAAGCCAGTTCTTAACCAACGCACCACTCGGCTGGCCCAGAAGCAGGATTTTTTGATATGTGATTTTGTGTGTGTCCTGGGATCATGGTCTCGTGGAACTGAAGAATGGAGACACGGACCAGAGAGGTAAAGTTGCAGAAAAGGACAGTTTATTAGAAGAAAAAATATCATTTCAAAGAAGCAAAAGTGGGCCTGAGCAGTAGAGAATGGTTCAAGGGTTATTATTAGAAGAGAAAGTACACGCGAAAGAGTTTGGAGTGGGCCAAGCTAAAGGAGATCAAAAGGCTTTGACTGGCCAGGACTTGGAGTTTTTATCCCTTCTTCCTCTAGAATGGGCTGTTCCTCTCTGGGTGTGGGACCACTTGATTGACACCTATGATTGACAAGAGGCTATTACCTCATCTCTTTATACTGCATATTCCTTCCCAGAATTCAGTCTGTTATAATGATATTAATGAACTTCTGGGCATATGCATGATATTATAATGATGGCATAATGAGGCTCAGGTGAAATAAAGTCATTATGGCCTTTACTGCATAGGTGTGGGTGACTGGTCTAATCCAGCCAGGTATTTTGCACCCATTTGTTTCCCCATAGGGTTAGATAATTACAATGAAAAGAATAAGTTTTGGGTGAAGAGGGGAGGACTTTTGGGCAGTCACATTCTGTGGGACATGCAAGAATGCAGAGACCCAATGTCTGTTCCTAACTGCATGTCTTGTTTTCCCCTTGAGACATGTGATCCCCATAAAATCTCTATGGGAAGTTGAGGGACAGGAGGTCTTTTCTTCTGTATCTACTTCCTGCTGGGCAGGGGCATAGAGCTGTCCCTGCCTATTTGGGGATTCACGGAACTCTCACCCTATCTGATCTCAGATGAGAAGGGGTCTTGAGATCCGCCTGGAAGACCGTGTTGGCTTCTTTGGTTGCGACTGGCAATCTTGCTGGGGTACCATCTGTATCCCCAAGGCCACTGAATAAGGAAAAATAGATTTAATTAATAAATTTCTAAAAGAGCAGAGCTCAAATCTATTAATGTAGGGTGGCTATGGGTTTGGAAAGAACATTAGGCTTTAATGTTTACAATCAACAAGCATACTGGCCTGGGGAAATGTTAAAATCTGTTTAGTCTCTGGGATCGGATTATCCAAGAGTTAGGTCTGGAATGGCTTGGGGAATGTTGGGAAGTCAAAGGCTTTTAAAAAGTTATCTAAAGCCAGGGTGGGTGAGCGATAATCTGTGATTCAGTCTATGGGCAATCTTTAGTCTGGGTTTCAGAAACTGATTAGAAGAGTAATCAGAGCCAGGGCCTAAGAAACTAGGGAAGAGGAGACTTAAAATTTCTATTGGAGGGAAAACTTAGAAGTTGTCCAGTTAGAAGGGGAGGCTACTCACTTGGCCCATATCATCTCTATCTAGCATCTACCCATCTATCAATTTATCTAATCTTTAAGTATCAAAAACCAGAACAAGAAAAAAATTAAGACACAGAACATTTCCAGTACTGCAGAATTTTTCTCATGACCTTTCCCAGTCAATATTTTTCTCACCCAAAAGTTTCCTCTATTCAGAATTTTGTCCCCACAAATTATTTTACTATTTCTGACCTTTATGTAATTGGAGTTATAAAATATGTATTCTTTTGCTGTATGACTTATTTCACTTATTATTATATGTATGCAATTTATCCCAATTTTCCTCTGATACGTTCTTCCCCCCCAATATTTTATTTTAAAAATATTTCAAACGTACTGAGATATTGAAAGAGTTGTGCAGTGAGTAAACTTTTACTCGCCATCAGATTCTACATTGCTACCACTTTGCCACACCATCTATCAAATCATCAATCCAGCTTTTGATGCATTTCAAAATATGTTTCTGGCTTCAGTGTTCTTCATCCAGCCCAACTCCAGTAATGCATATCTTTCATTTAGTATATTCTTGACTTCTGAACAGTTTAGTAGACAACTTTGTTAGGAAAATCTGTGTGCATTTCTGAGATACAAGGTGGAAATTATTGGAAAATAGTGCTTGAATTTAGGATTCCCTGTTCTAACATTTCATAGTTTGACCTTAAACATTTATGTCTATGGGGTGGGAGTTGAGGGAGGAAGCAGTCTTGATTTGTAGGTTGTTTTTTCTTTGGGGGCTAGGAGAGTGATGGGGGCTCTGTAGATCCCACAGAGGAAGTGAGAGGTATTCAGAATTCAGAAAGAAGGATGATGAGATATAGCAACATGGGGGGGGGGAATGAGATCTGAATTGTACTTTCTGACTTCAGAAAATAAAATATAGGGAATGGCTTCTTTCATTTAACCCTTAAGTTTGCTCTGGCCGAGTGCATTTTGTTTAGATGAAACTGCAGAAAGTGGCAGATGTTTAGTCAAAGCATACCAAATGTGTATATAGAGAGTTATTGAGAGTAAAATACTTTATCTCAAATTTTTTTCTTTCTTTCTTTTTTAATTGGGGAATTACGGAAGGGGAACAGTGTTGGGGAATTGGGGAGGGGGACCAGCCAAGTTGTTGTTCTTCAATCTTAGTTGTGGAGGGCGCCAGTTGCCATCTGGCTGCCTATTGACAGCTTGTGGCCTCTGAGCTCAAGGTGCTGTGTTACAATCTTAGTTGTGGGTGAGTGTAGCCACCATCCCATGTGGGAGTTGAACCAGCAGACTTGTTGTTAAGAGCACATGCTCTATCCACTGAGCCATCCAGGTGGCAGCTCAGCTCAAGGTGCCGAGTTCAGTCTTAGTTGCGGGCAGGCGTGGCCCACCATTGAACAGGCAGTCTTATTGTTAGGAGCATGTGCTCTCACCAGCTGAGCCTTTCTGCCACCTGTTGGCAGCTCAGCTCAGGTGCAGCATAACTGGCCCATGAGGGAATCGAACTGATGGCCCTGTTGCTCAGAGTTCACGCTCTTAAGCTAACTCTTAACCACCTGAGCCACTCAGCTGGCCTTAATTTTTCTTTTAAAGTAAGTAGACAAGTAGAAAAATATGCAATGTATTTCTGAAATGAAAGACATATTGAAAGGAACTTTAGAGACCATCTAGTCTTTATTCAAATTAGAATGCCTTGGGGAGCTTTTAAAAAACCACTGCAGAGATTCTGATCTAATCTCAGTAGGGTGAGGCCAGGACATTTGCATTTTTAAAAATCTCCCCAGGTGATTCTAAGGTGCAGCAGATTTGAGACTTCCTGATGCCCCTCAAACTTTTGGTGTCTACCTTTGCTGATACTTTTAAAGTTCAGATGTAGGAAGATAAAGTGATATTTGATGCACATCTCTTGCCTAACCAATGCACAATTAAGGCCAAGCACGAAGTCAGAAATGTTAGTCACCAATTACAATCTGAAGAGGAACCTTTCCACAAATATCTGTGCTTAGAGAATTTCTTTCTATAAATGGCTTGTTTTCTGATGTCAGCAAACATGACCAATTAGGAGCTTCTTTTCCACATGAATTGAAATGATCATAGATGGACTACATGAGGTGGGTTATTCAGAATCCAATAATAGCTGAAGAGGTCAAGGTTGTTATCATTTGTTCAAGCTGCTGTCTGTGGTGATATGCTGATATTGTGGCATTAGACAAAAACAACATTCTATGGAAGGGTCAGTTGACATATATTTAGTGTCTTTGAGAGCTTTTAACTCCACAAAACTTTTATGCAGTCAGTTGCTTGGATCATCTCATGGTCCTTGTGAATTTATTTTGTAAGCAAGGTGATATTTAACAAGCGTGTTCTTAAATGTTTGCATTTAAATTTCCAAATCAGTTGTAAATGTATATTATGAACCAAGTTGGCTTGACATCTATTTATATGAAAAAGATTTGAGTTGATCACAAGCTAATAGAAGCCAAACTATATAATGGTTCCTCTAGTCCAACCATTACTGAACAACAATGTGTGGGAATAGGAAGTTATGCCATCTGAGAATAGTAATAAAAATGAGATAATTCTGAGGAGCTTTGTTGCCATATGAGTTATTCTTTGTTTTTCCAGAAAGCCAAACTAAGGTGAAACCAGTTAAAGTGAAGCTAATTTTACTCTTCGCAGTATTATAGCTAGCATTTATTGAACATTTGGTATGTGCCAGCACTGTGCTATACATTTTATTTTATTTCCTTAAATTCTAACAATTACCCTATGATAGATACTTTAATCTACTTCATAGATAAGTGGAGAGACTGAGTCATAGAGAGAAATTTCCTTGAGGTCACACATTGATAAAGATGAGATTCAAACTCAGTCTGATTTAAAAACTTGAACTTTTCACTACCGCCTCCTGAGGAAAAACCTTCCCCATATTTTGTTGATTGCTTCAAGATTTAACTACTTTTTCCTGTCAGAGAGAACTTTTACTACTGAAACTTTAAAAATTCTTCCAACTGTAAGAATTAAAGCTGTATCAGAAATAGACTCTGGTAGATTAAGTTGATAGTGTAGCATTTTGTAGTAAAGAGTATGGATTTTGGAGTTAGGAGATTCAGGCTCAATTCCCAGCTTTACCCACTCCTGGCAGTCTAGCTTTGGACAACTTATTACCTTTTCAAGCTTCTCTCCTCTCATTAATGAAATAGAGTTAAAAATTTCTACCTTTCATTATTGTTGTGTGCATTAGAGATAATTCATATAAAGTGCTATTTGACATATAGTATCATCATTATTTTTCAATCTAATTTGACACGTGTATGGTCAGGGATGACCATCATAGGTCTGTTGTTGTTGTGATTTGGTGGAGGGTGGGTAAGTAAGGAAGAAAGAATTTAACTTTTCATTAGGCTTTTGGTAAAGTAAGCCATGAATTAAATTTTATTAGGTTTTCATATCCCTAAATGAATATGAATAGTTTTTTTTTAATTAAAATTTATTGGGGTGACAATGGTTAGTAAAATTGCATAGGTTTTAAGTGTACAGTTCTGTAATATGTCATCTATATATCACATTGTGTGTTCACCACCCACTGGAAAAACTAATAAGAAATTAATCTAGTTACTTTGAAAGATGCCCTTATTTTTATCAAGGAAACCATACTTATAATTATCTGCAACCACAGGTCTCATCCTTTCAGAAAGAGAGCCCATTAGTCTGCAGGTTTCATGCTTTAAAATTGCCCTTTGAGTCAAGAAGCTTGTTCATAAATGCACATCATTTTGGGTACTTTAGAAAAAATAGAAATCTAATGTGCCCCTTAGGTTAATTTCAAATCATCTGTTAACTTCTTTAAAATCTGTGCATAGATAGGGGCCAGATCTCTTGCTTTGTAGGTGTAAATGAGGAGCTTCCTAATTATCCCAGGGAAGGAAGTTGCTTAAAGGGCAATTGATATAGTTTATTTTACTGTGTTTTTTACTTTTTAAAGTGAATTTTCAGTAAGAAAGTTAGGTAAATCAGATAATTTTTCTTCATGCCATATGGCTATATAAAATAACAGAAGAATCACTGGCAATTCTGCTAAGGGTGACATATTTCTTTAGGAAATTTTTTTTGGGGGTCTCCATTGAGTATTCATGATTCTTAGGGGGAAAAAAACACTGAAAAGATTTAAATAAAAGAAAGCAATTTTATTGGGTTTTCAGAAAGAGACCAGGGACAACAAGAGAAGCAGAAAGAAATAGTTGAATAAATGGAGGGAACATGTTAGGCTTGGGGGTTGGTGTATGAGTATGTATGACTTGATAACTGAATTCCATCATCAGTAAGTATTTCAGTCTGGGGAACTATTATCCTTGAAGCAGAAAATAATTGCTCTTTGTTGCATCTACTGCAAGGATGAACTCTATTCTCAGCAATCAGACGGCAGACATTCCAGAAAATGTGGACATCACTCTGAAGCAATGCACAGTTATTGTGAAGAGGCACCCTGTGGAGGGACTTCAGTCACATCAATGTAGAGCTCAGTCTCCTTGGAAAGAAAAAGAAGAGGTTCCAGGTTGACAAATGATGGGGAAATAGTAGTCATGTACAGAACACGATCAAGGGTGTTACATTGGGCTTCCCGCAGAAGATGAGGTCTGTGTATGCTCACTTCCCCATCAATGTCATTATTCAGGAGAATGGTTCTCTTGTTGAAATCCAAAATTTCTCGGGTGAAAAGTATATCTGCAGGATTCAGATGAGGTCAGGTGTTCCTTGTTCATTATCTCAAGCCCAGAAAGATGAATTAATTCTTGAAGAAAATGATATTGAACTTGTATCAAATTCAGCTACTTTGATTCAACAAGCCACAACAGTGAAAAACAAGGATATCAGAAAAATTTTGGACGCTATCTGTGTTTCTGAAAAAGGAACAGTTCATCAAGCTGATGAATGAGATCTAAGTGTCCAGCTACCGAAACACCAAGATGTCGAGTGATTCCTCCCTTACTTGTGATATTTTGAAGACGCAATAAAAGTCATGTGTTGATTTGGGGAAAAAACAAAACAAAACAGAAAATAATCAAATTTTATTCCATGCTTCCAGACCTGTAATTTTAGGGCCTTAGTATTACTGATGAATTCAAAATCTATTAAAGGCAAAGAATGAACTCAGCTCTTTTTTGTGGCACCTTGGAGGCAGTCAGCTACTTTAGGATGAAGTTGAACATCACTTCCCCAGCTACTGGCTGACAGAAACTTATTGAAGTGGACGAAGAACCCAAACTTTGTATGTTTTATGAGAAATGCATGGCTACGGAAGTTGTTGCTGATGCTCTGGGTGAAGAATGGAAGGGTTATGTGGTTCAAATCATGGGTGGGAATAACAAACAAGGTTTCTCCATGAAGCAGGGTGTCTTGATCCATGGCCATGTCTGCCTGCTCCTGAGTAAGGGCCATTCCTATTATAGACCAAGGAGGACTGGAGAAAGAAAGCACATATCTGTTTGGGGTTGCATTGTAGATGCCAATCTGAGCGTTCTCAACTTGGTCATTGTAAAAAAATAGTGGCGGAGAAAGATATTCTTGGTCTCGTTGATACTACTCTTCCTCATTGCCTGAGACCCAAAGAGCTAGCAGAATCTGCAAACTTTTCAATCTCTCTAAAGAAGATGATGTCTGCCAAAATGTTGTGAAAATGCCCCTAAACAAAGAAGGTAAGAAACCTAGGACCAAAGCATCCAAGATTAAGCGTCTTGTTACTCCATGCGTCCTGCAACACAAACATTGGCTTTTTGCTCTGAAGGAACAGCTCTGAACATACAATGTGATATATAGATGATGTAGTACAGAATTGAACACTTGCAACCTATGTAACTTTACTAACCATTGTCATCCCAGTAAAATTTAATTAAAAAAAAAAGAAGAAGAAAAGAAAAATAAGGAAGAGGCCACAGGATATGCTAAACTTTTGGCCAAGAGAATGAGGGAGGCCAAAGAAAAACGCCAGGAAAAGATTGCCAAGAGGCACAGGCTGTCTGTCCTCTCTGAGAGCTTCTACCTCTAAGTCTGAGTTCTGTCAAAAATGAGATTTTCTAAGAGTAAGAAATAAATAAGATCAGACATAAAAAAGAAAAAAGAGCAAGAAAAAAAGAAAGAAGGAAAGAACTCAACCCCACAGCCTGACATATACCCTGTGTATCCTTTCCCAAGAGATCACCCCATTTTCTTCTCTTTCACCTGGGCATTGGTCCTCTTTTATTCTTGCTTTATAATATCTATGTAATACCCTTTTACCACCTAAATATATTTCCTATCCATCCACTTTTCACTATTGTCACTGCTACAACTTTAGACATCATATGTTGCCTAGGTTACTGTAATTGCTTCCTATCAGGTCTTACTCTGAAGGACACTCTGCATGTGTCCTTCTCCAATGATTTCCCCTTACTTGCATCTAGAGTAACCTCTTCAAAACGCAAATCTTAATTCATAACTCCCTTGCTAAGAAAGCTGCAATGGTTTCTATTGCTTTTAGGATAAAGACTATGGCCTACATTACTTATGTTTTCTGTTTGTCCAGCTACCTCTTTAGCTTCATCTACCTCACTTCCATTCACTCTTCCTCTCTTGTTTCCTCCTTTCCCAGGGCATTGACATATGCTCTTTTCTCTTTCTGGAATGCTCTTTTCTCTCCTCTTTTTTACTAGTTAATTCTTGCTAATGGTTCTTAACCTTGCTCAAGAGCCTGTACCTAAGAGAAACCTTTTCTTTCTTTCTGTTTTTTTTAAGCTGAGCCATCCTGCCACCTGTTGGCAGCTCAGCGGCTGCTCAGCTCGGGCTGGGAATCGAACTGCTATTGCTCAGAGCTCAAACTCTTGAGCAAGCTCTTAACCAACTGAGCCACTTGGCCAGCCCAAGAGAAACCTTTCATAATTGCCATCTCCACCAGCTGAAATCTCCTGCTTAAATGTTCTCTGAGCACAGAGTAGCTCTCCTTCATGTCACATTACTGATGCAATTTTACATTGTTAAAGTTTGTATAATGCCTAGCTCCCCACTAGGTTGTAAGATCTATGAGGGTAAGGTCTTTGTTCTTGCTCACCATTATATTTCTAGCAACTAGCACAGTGCCTGACAAAGAGCAAGTTCTCAGATATTACTGAATGAATGAAAACTGTCTTATCTTGGTATCATACTGTATTTCAAGGAAGTATGTCTTATAAAACGTATGACCAAGCCACCAACTTGTAGTCCAGGCTCTGTCACCAAGTTTGCCTTTAGTTTCTGTGCTTAAATCTTTGTCTCAGTTCTTTGCGCAACATTCCAGTCCATTCCTGTTTCTCCCTCTGGTCATTGCAAGATCTTAAATCTTGCCTCTGGGAACCCAGTTTCTGTGTTTGCCCACTATCTTTTCTATACCTGAGTGGTTAGCTGTTAATGTTTTCTCCATGTAATCCCATATGGTCTGTCCAGCTTCTAAGCTCCCACAGCCTTCATTGTGACATTTACCTTTTTTTTAAAAACAACTCTTTAAAACTATAATTAAATATGTGTAAATAACTGTCAATCCCTGCTTTTTAATTTAATAAATTCATTTGTAACTTTACTAGTCAAGTATTGAAAACTGACTCAAACTGAGTCAAAACATAAAAGAATAGTATCTCATAACCAGGAGTCCAGAGGCCTGCTAGGACACAGGCATGATGAGGTCATGGGCTCAATGATGACACCAATCTCCAGGATCCTTTAGTGTCTGTTCTCTGTCATCCTCGATGTTTTCTTCATCCTAAGCCTGGTATCCCTTGTGATTGCAAGATGGAAACTACTTTCAATCAGAGCCATGAATTTCTTTGTTCAGGTCTAGCAAAATAAAGAGAAAGGGACTTTTTATTTTTATCCTCTAAAGCATATAATACAAGTCTTTTCCTTCGGTCTGATTGTACCCACTTTGGTTATGTTCCCATCCCTGACCAATAATAGTCATCAGGGAATACAATGCATTTATTGATTTAGAAATTAATCGAGATGCCCTCTGGAGTTACCTGAATAAAGTCAGGGTTCTGCTAGGATGGAGGAAGGAGGGAGTGGATGCTGGTTGGGTAACAAAGAGTGTCCACTACAAATACCTACTGTGGACAAAGGGCTGGGTATGACACTAACAGAAAATGACAAGCAAAACTTTTAAAAGTTTGAGGAGACAGACAAGTAAATAAATAAATATAGTAAAAAGTCATGAATATTAAATATTAGTATAAACCACAGAGAGCCATTTCCTTTTGGGGTATAGGGGTTGCAGGAGTAAGGGAGTCAGTTTTGCTGGCTGTCTTGTAGAGTCCTGTTCTGTGGCTGATAGACCTTGCTGTTCAGTGGCCTTCAGGAAGGAGGCTGATTAGATGATGACAGCAAGGGTATTTAACTTTCTGTGTTTGGATATTGCCTCCCCTGCCTTCCTGAATAAACCTGTATGAAAATTTAAGCGGTTGTCTACTGAATGGTTTAGGTAAGTTTCCCAAGCCACAATGATTTGGGGAGATATTCAGTTTAGCTACATCATTCCCTTGCATCCTACAAAATGAAGCCCCACTGCTTAAACCTTGAGGGCTGTCCCACATGGAAGCTCATCTGTTCCCTAACTCTTCCTCCTTTTTTTCACTTTCTCTTTAACTTGTTCCCTGTAGGTGTCCTCAGTGCCCTTCTGTTCTCCCTGATATGTTCCATGTTTCTCCCTTCCATCTTATCAAATATATCCACTTATTCTCTCCTCGTGTTTTGCCGATTTCACTGCCTCTGTTGTCTAATGAATGCCAGAACATTCTCTTCTGCTTAGATGTTTTGGCCTTGTAGAGGTACAGCGTGGGGTTCGGAAGAGAACCATGGCGGTTTTTACCCTGTTTGACAGCTGACTTTTCCCTAGAACCTGAAATTGGTGCCTCTTTACCAGAGAATTGATTTCTTTCTTCTATATTAAATAAGGAATTAATATTTTAAAAATTAACTGAAATATTAAAAATATTTCTTCTTAATATTTCTCAGGAATGAATGAATTTATTATGCTAAGGCAGTCTTTCCTTCTCCGGTTTATTAGGCACACTTCTATAATCTCTTAATGAATGGGATAACATCCAAATTACTTCTATTGAATGTCTAGGTTTAGGCCATGATGAATGAGGAAACTAGAAAGAATGACTTGTAATGTGGTGATACAGTAGGTTTACAAGAAAGTCGTGGCTTTAGGATTGGGATTTAAAGAATGAGAATTGTAGTTAATAAGAATAGGTGAGAGGATGGTGAATTCTGGGGCTGAGGGACTAGTGGATGTAAAACACAGAAGCATAAAAACGATACATTTTGTGCAGGGAAAGTTATCCTTGAAAAACTGAAATTGTATTTTGACAATTTGGTGATTGCATCCTTAAATATTCCCTTTTTAAAATCCTGTATAAAATACTTTCTTGTGAAACTATTTTTAACTGAGTCTAGTATGGCAGTGTTCCCCTAATCTTATTTTTAATTTTTGACTTGATTTTGTAGGTGGAGTGACAAATAAATTGGATTTAATTACATTAATTCTTCTAGCTTAAAAATAAAGGTAGGTGATGACATATTGTGAATCAAATTCTTAAGAGTGGAGATGGGCATTGGTGGGTGGGAGTGCAAAGTAATTTTTGCAGAGGAGAATTATGGCTAATAAAGGATATTTGATTTTAGTTATGTCTTAATTTTTCATATGTCAAATTAAAGTTCCAGACTAAGAAATTAATTTCATATCAAGATGATTTCCCCAAAGTATCAATTATTATATGGTAATTCTCTTAAAGTCTGGGAATATAAAACTACAAGTCATCCAAATTCTACATATTAAAATTGGTTTCTGTTTCTTTGCTATCTTTTATTGCTTCTCATCCTTCTCTCTTGCCTAATATTTTACTGCTAAATGGAATGAAAGGAGCTAATAGACACCTTGCTCTTCCATTTCATGGAAAGATCAATTAAAATACCTATAGAAAATATATTATAATCTTTGGTTAGGTTTAGAGACATTTGGAAATGTTTTTTTCTGGCCTGCCTTTTGATGATAATAGCACATTTGAAAGAAATGTACCTAAAATAAAAGGGGACACTTCCTCAGCTCAGGATAGTTTCTTGGTTCCACATTTTGTTCCTGAAGCATCTAGTTGGAGAAGGAGATGCTATAAATAATGTGCAGCCTGTAGATAGTTGTGGTCAAAGACTGGCCAGTATTTGCCTAAAATTCTCTAAGATCTTCAAAGGAAATTTTATCAAATTATGACAGGTGTCATTTGATATTCTCTTGACCTCCTAGCTTACATCCTGTAAAAATATGTTTATATCTTATCTGTATTGCCATTTACATTAAATGCCTGGTCTGTCAAATATTAAATTTGGAAGGGATCTCAGACATTGTTTTGTCCATCTTCTTCATTTTACTCATGGGTCAGGCTTAGTGAATTCTGATTGCATTTTGAGGAACAGATTTAGAATTTAGGAAATAGAGTCATTGTTTTACATTGCTTTTGGTATAAAGCACAGTTCTCCTCCAGAGAAGATCAGATTTGAAAAGTAAAAAGTGCAGTGAGTAAATCTCCAGGCTAAGGAAGTCTAAAGGAACATCACCAAAGCTAGAAAAGTTAAATTTCAAATTAGAACATGGCCTTAGAGGTGTCAGATTAGGTAGCTGATATCCCGGTACAGGTGGCTCCGTGGGGTAGCTAGGAGAAAATGACCAACCATAACAAATGGAACAAGGGTGAAAGTTAGTTTCCAGAAATCTTTATCGTTCCTGATAATCGGCTCCACTACTGAAATTCACGAATGCTCAATCCTTTATTTTTTAAAAAGGTGGCCATATTCAAGTATTATTTAATTATATTGGTTTGTTTTCCCCCATAATTGGTTGTAAAACAAATTTCATATAATGAAATTGGTTATACCATGATTGGCAAAATGGATTGGAAATATTCTCCAATCCATTTTTTTGTTTCAACATGATAATGCAAAACAAAACAAAAACTGTATACATAAAATATTTTATTGCCTTTTGGAAACTTACATTACATAAAACTAAAAATCATGTGAAATGCTAATGATTTCAAGTCTCAATATGCAAAAACCTTGCCAGAGATTTTATTCTCAAGGGACTAAGTTTATTTGAAGGAAATGATCCTTCAAATGACCTTGCCTGGAAAGTCAGTAATTAGTGACAGAACAAGTATAAAGAGATGTTGCTGCATAACAAATTACTATAAATGTAGCAGCTTAAAACAACATCCATATGTTTTTTCACAGTTCTGTGGTCGGAAGTGGGATGGGCTTCTCCACTCAGGGTCACAAAGAAGGCCGAGATCAAGGTGTTGGCTCTGCTGGTCTCCTATCTGAAGGCACTGGGTAAGAATTTGATTCTAATCTCATTCAGAATCCAGTTCCTGTAGGTCTGAGGTCCTTGCTGACTGTCAGTCATAGGCCCCCCCCCTTGCTCCTAGAGGCCACCCACATTCCTTCTCACATGGTCCTCTCCATCTCCAAAGCCACAAAGGTGCATCAAGTTTTCACACTTGGACTCTGACTTCCCCTTCTGCCATTAACTGAAGAAAATTCTACTTTTAAAGGGCTCCTGTGATTAGATTAGGCCCACCAGGTTAATTTCTATTTTGCCTAATAGAGTAATATAATTACAATTGTATCTTACCATATTCATGGGTTCCACCCACACTCAAAGGGAAGGGAGTTATATAATAAGAGGATGATTGGAGGCCATTCGTAGAGCTCTGCCCACCATAAGAATAAGCTTGGATTTCTATAACCCAAATATTTTCCTTTAAAAATCCCAAGGCATGAGCTAAAAATTGGACAAATGTTAGTTTCTGTATTGTTTCTATAGCTAAAGCATTTTCTGTAGACCTATACTTTAAAGAGTTTTAAGCTTTAAAATTTTTAGCCCAATTTAATGTTTAGTTTAATATATGTTGCTTTCTGGTTATGAAGAGACTGTAGTCATATGAGGTCTGCCAATTAAGTTTGCGAACTTATCTTTGAAAAAGTGCTACCTACCTCATTGCTGAATATGACTATCGTCCCTTCGAAGCACAGCAAAACCTTGGATTGCGAGTAATTTGGTTTGCAAGTGTTCCGCAAGATGAGCAAACATTTCTAATACTTTTTTTTAAAAAAGATTTTATTGGGGAATTGGGGGAGGAGAACAGCACTGGGGAATTGGGGAAGGGGAACAGACAAGTTGTCATCCTTTTGTTCTTCAGTCTAGTTGTGGAGGACGTGGATTCTCTGGCCCATGTTGGTATTATCATTGTGCTCTTCCTGGGTGAGGCAGTCGCTTGCCAGCCATTGGAAGACCACTCACAGTGGCTCATGACAGGTCATGCTGGCTGCCATCCACTCATGGTAGCTCACAGCAACCCACGGCAGCAGGTTGAGCTGTTGTTCACCATCTTAGCTGTAGAGGGCACAGTGTCACTGGCCATAATGTGGGATCCGAACTGGGGCCCTGCTGCCAGAGCTGGCATCCCAAGCCAATTCTTAACCAGTGTGCCACTCGGCCGGCCCTCTAATACATTTTAATGTGGTAAACAAGTAATGTCTTGCAATACGAGTAGTTTGTTTCCAGAACGAATTATGCTTGCAAACCAAGGTATTACTGAACTCCCCTTGGGAAGCTATGCACCAATGCCAGTGTCTAGTTTACCCTTCAAAACAATTTTGGAATTCTTTCTATGGAATGGCCATCAGAGCTGTCGTCGTATTGCCCTTGATGTCCTGAGTGTCATCAAAATGTCTTCCTTTCAATATTTCCTTTATCTTTGGGTAAAGAAAGAAGTCATTAGGGGGCAGATCAGGTGAGTAGGGAGGGTGTTCCAATACAGTTATTTGTTTACTGGCTAAAACGTCTCTCACAGACAGTGCTGTGTGAGCTGGTGTACTGTCGTGATGCAAGAGCTCCTTAGGGATCAATTTTGCACACACCTTTTTCATGCCAAGATTTTCAGTTAAGATTTTCCTGCTTCCCCATCAATGTTTTCTTGGTCTGCTATGCTTCTCACAATCAGCCTACGATTTTGACGCACAATTTGACAAATTTTTGCAATGTTTTCGTCAGTTCTGCTCATTACTGGCTGCCCTGACCTCTCTTCATCAGTGACACGTTCTCTCCCTTCAGAAAAATGTTTAATCCATTTGTACACTGCCATCTTCTTCATGACATTATCCCCATAAACTTGGACTAACATGTCCCTGATTTCACTTCCACTCTTGCCAAGTTGAACAAGAAATTTAATGTTTGTTCGTTGCTCTAATTCAAGCTCAGACATTCTTGCGACAGCACACAAAAGCACACGATAATGAACGCCCTTCAGTAAGACACTGCCACATGTCGACACTAACACAGCTGTGAGACACTGATATACCAAGGTTATGAAACCTTACCGAGCTGTTTGTATAGTGCTGCCAATGTAAGCGCACGGTGGCAAGTTTGCAAACGTAATTGTCAAACCTCGTATATAATATATACACATAAATATGTAATACATAAGAAATATAAATAAATACTGTTAATGTTTTTGCCATATTTTATCTTAATATCTTAATCTTTTTTTGGTGCACATGTGTGTATCAGTTTTTAAATTTTTAGTCATATTTTTTATCATGCTATCTGTATTTTTGCATCTTTAGTTTTCATTATTTTTATATCATAATTATTCCTCATACCATTTAACACTTTTCATAGGCAAACTATTAATAGTTGCATAATAAATGCTGCCTATTAATCTAATTTGTATTTTTATTTATCTAGAGCAATACTTACTTTCTTTGAATGGAATATATCCACTATATTTTAAAGATTCATGCCTCTAAATTATTATTTTCATAACAGTGAATTTTTGCATAGTGAGTTTTCTTTAAGTGGATGTACACAACTTTTTAAATCAATTACACACCATACAGAAGGTAGGAAGTTCCCTAGTGAAGAGCTAAACCTTTTCCATACAAGTTTTTCACTATTTTTTTTCTTTAGAATGTTATGGTTAAATTTTTAATCAATCTTTAATCTGTTGTTGATTGAAATAGGTCCATCCATTAATAACACATTGAAATGTGTGATTTAAAGTAATCTCCACTTGTATTGCAAACAGAAAAGAAATAAAGGGTCTCTAGAAACAAAATTAATTGTTCTGCATCAGGTTGCATTGCCATTTAAAGCAAATTTACCTTTGTATTATGATTGTATTCTCCATTATCTGAAAATTTTAGGCATATTTCAGTTTCAGTTTTGTAGAGTTTCTATTGTCAAGCTATTATTTGTTATTTGTTCAATCTTAACTTCATTAACCTTGAATGAGTGTATTTTTGGTGAAAAACTATAATATTCATGTGCTTTTATTTTTTTAAAGTATTTATGTCTCACATTTAATTTTGAAAATATTATAGTGATATGTATGGTGATGGAAGGAGAACTGACTCTGGGTGTGACTTTGACACACAATGCAATATATAGATGATGTATTATTTTACTAACCAATGTCACCCTAATAAATTTAATAAAAATAAAAAAAGGAAAATACTATAATGATATGTTAATATCATTGATTATTTTATTGTATTAAACTGTTTATGTTCCAAATTTGGTATTTTAAACATTGTGAATTCTATAGGTGATTCAGAAAATCTTGTGGAGTTACAATTTTAATTGGACTGCCTACTCTTATGAGTTTCATTTTCACTTCAGAATCCACTTGCTCTGATTTTAAGCTATTTAAATCAGTACATTAAGAGATCACAAATACATGTAGTTCCAATTCACAATGACCTCACTCCCCAAAATAGATTTCCAATGAAGAAGAGGGAGTATGCTCTGTTTCTTTTATTCCCTAATTGCTTTTAGCTTCTGCAAAGGCTCTGTTTTGTCCAGGTGGTTGTTTTGAAGCATGTTGTGCTTTCTGAATCTCTTGAAATATTTACAGATGATGAATCTGCAGCCAAAACACTCAATAAACAGCACCTGCAGAACTTAGGCTTTGTCTAAACTTGGAAGTTGGAATTGAGGGATGGTGGTTTGGATAGGTCTAGGGAATATGATTGTTGGAGGAGAGTTTCAGAAATTTGACATAAAGGCTTGAATTATATTTACAACCTAACTACTAGATTTCTTTTTATACAGCATATCTTGTCATTTTATTATAGTTTCAATTGTTTTTTAAATGTAACATGTCAGGTTACCAATTTTTTTAGTAATTAAGAGATTTTATAAATGTTACAAATTTGCAAAACTGTACCTGTAAGTTAATTTGGGGCTGAAAGTAAGATTCCCCCAATGTGTTACCAAGGGGGTTGTTTTTTCTCTCTGCTCTGGCCCTCCATCCAAGTGTGTGCTGGTAAATGTTTAATAACTGGCTTGCCAAAAATAAGGAAAGAAAAGCCCTGATTTATAGCATGAGCTGATTTCCATGTAAATACTTCCTCCATGACTGCTTTCAAGGTACCAAGATTTAACTGCTAGCTTGCAAACCTTCTGATAATTTAAAAATCAGCTGATGAGCTGGTATAATTATGAACTGCTATAAGTCTGCTACAGCACACCATTGCCTGAGTATTATCTTCTGACATGCACTCGCCTGTCTCAGGCATCCATAATTCAAGAATTTTCATCTCTCTTTGTATATGTCTCAGTATTTTTCCATTTTGTTATTGTGTTAGATTCATGGAAAAGCTGAAATTTTAAGAAGGTTTTAACTCTTCTAATTTTCATGCAACAAAATTGCCAATAGCAACTTCCTGCCTTTGAACAGTTCCTTTGCATTGAGAGCAAGGGATCCTATTTTTAAGAAGAAAATAAAGTTTGTTATTTATTCACTCCCCCCAACCCCTGAAGTAAATATGTGTGTGAGAGAGAGAAAAGGGAAGAGAAAATTTAAAGGTAAAATTTAGTCTAATGATGTATATTTCTTTTTTTTAAAAATTTAAGTTTATTGGGTTGACAATTGTTAGTAAAGTTACATAGGTTTTAGGTGTACAATTCTATAATACATCATCTATATATCACATTGTGTGTTCACCACCCAGAGTCAGTTCTTCCATCACCATTTGATCCCCGCATGTATTTGATTCCTTTTACCCTCATCTTACCTCCTGCCCCGCTTACCCTCTGGTAATCACTAAGCTATTGTCTGTGTCTGAGTTTTTGTTTCTTCATTTGTTTGTCTTGTTCCTTTGTTGTTTTCAGTTTTATATACTCTTTATATCATTTATATGAACTTCTGAAGTGTAAGCACAGGTATTTCTTTCCTGGCAAAGAGTAGGTTCTTAAAAAAGTGTGCTGAAGGAATGAGATTCTGCTTGCCTAGACTGAAGATGGAGGGTCACTTAGGTTCCTTTAGAAATTACAGTAGTTTTTGGAGGATGTTTTACTGAGTGGTCTTAACAATAGTGAAGCAGAATAAGAGAAAGAAAATGATGTGAAAATGGCATTATCATCCTTCTCTCACTGTTCTTGTAATGAAGCAGTCCTCCAAGGTTTTGTGGCTTCAGTCTTCAAATGTGGTTAATCAGGCTATATAAGGAAAGGTCATATAAGCAAAAGTGAGGGAGAAGTTTTAAGCGTTTTAGTTAGTTCTGGTTAGGTCAACCAGAAAGAGAGAATGAAGTCTACCTAAGTTTCCATTCTCTTGGCTTTCCCAACGTGTCATTTATTTACTAGGATTTGGGTGATTTTGATTTAATTCACCTGGGCTCCCAGAGACACGTGATTGTTTTGCAAGGACCTCTCCAGGAACATTGAGGGATTTCAGTGATCACCAAAAAGATTGCTAACATTTAAAACAGTGAAAATATGAGCCCCTGTATATTCTCTTAGAAAGATAAAAATAGTTATTTTTTTCCCTTATTTATTTTATTAAATTTATTGGGGTGACAATGGTTGGTAAAATTACATAGGTTTCAAGTATACAATTCTATAATACATCATCTGTATATCACATTGTGTGTTCACCACCTAAAATCAGTTCTTCCTTCACCATATATTTGATCCTCTTTTCCCTCTTCTACCACCTCTCTCCCCCTTTACCCTCTGGTAACTGCTAAACTGTTGTCTGTGTCTATGAGTTTTTGTTTCTTTGTTTTTTGTGTGTATTTCTTTGTCGTTTTCAGTTTTATATCTCACTTATGAATGAAGTCATATGGTTCTTGATTTTTCCTGCCTTATTTTGCTTTTCCTGACTTATTTTGCTTTGCATGATAATCTCAAGATCCATCCATGTTGTTGCAAATGGCAGTATTCCATCTTTTCTTATGGCTGAGTAGTATCCCATTGTGTATATATACCCCATCTTCATTATCCAGTCATCTATCAAAGGACATTTTGATTGTTTCCATGTCTTGTCCACTGTAAGTAATCCTGCAGTGTTATTATTGGGAGTATAGGTAACTCAGTTGCTTGCTTAAATTGCATTTTCTCCATGATTATGTAGTTTCTTTTGACAAATTAAAATTCAATGAAACTAGGGTTTTTTTTTGGGTACATTTATTATACTTGGGAAAACTTGAAGTTTATATTACATGAAAAATTTTAGAAATTCTTACTGTATTTTTATTTCCAGAAACAGTTGCATATACCATTAGAATTGGATTGACTCTTGATTATAGAAACATGATATTGTCTTTGTTAATTTCTCTATTCCTTAGGCATGATTATAGAGTCATCTATTCAAGCCAAGGCAAAGGTATTCTAATTAAATCTGAGGGAATAATTAGGTTAGTAAAGGGTGGAAACAGGTGGAGCTTGAATAGAAAACTAATTTAATCATATGGGAGATTTGAAGTTGTCAATATGTATGAGGTGTAATAAAAAATACGGTGAATGTTTAAACTAAAAAAAAATTATTACAGTAAGAGATGCATTGCCATTAATCCACCTCAAAATACTCTCTCTTGCTTCAAACACAGTTATCCTATCATGTTTGCTACCTTCTGAAACAGTTCTGGAAGTCTTCTTTTGTGAGTGTCTTTAGTTGTGCTGTCATGGCTACCTTGATGTTCTGAATTGATTCAAAATGTTTACCTTTCATGGTCATTTTGACTTTGGGGAAGAACCAGAAGTCACATGGTGCCAGATCCGGTGAGAAAGGTAGATGAGGACACACCGTAATATTTTTATTTGACAGAAATGGCCATACTAGAAGTGATGTGTGATATGGAACCTTTTCATTGTGATCACAAAATACGGTGAATGTTGCTGCCGAGTGCCATCCATCAGAAAGGCAGATTTTCAATGCAGGAAGCAGCGCACCCAACCTTAGTAACAGTATGTGAGAAGTTTCAACTTTTTTGGTGCTGTCAGTTGGGTGTGAGCTACAGTTGAGAGAAGGTGTGTTTTAAACACTGCCATGTTTATACCATGACAACACTCCGTGTCACACATCGCTTCTGGTATATAGCAATTTCTGTCAGATAAAAACATTATGGTGTGTTCTCATTCATCTTATTCACTGGATCTGTCACTGTGCGACTTCTGGCTCTTCCCCAAAGTCAAAATTACCATGAAAGGTAAACGTTTTGAATTAATTCAGGACATGGAGGCAGCCATGACAGTGCAACTAAAGACACTCACAAAAGAGGACTTCCAGAACTGCTTCAGAAAATGGCAAGAATATGTGATGTGTGTCTGAAGTGAGGGGGAGTATTTTGAGGGGGATTAATGGCAATATGTCTTTTACTGTATAATACATTTTTAAAAATTTAAACATTCACCATAGTGTTTGATCACACCTCATACATATCATTTTCAAACTTAGAATAAATTTATTTATTCTATTTAAAACTCATAAAATGGATAGTCACTTTTAATAACTTGATTGAGGTATAAATGACAACAATAAATACACACACTTAAAGTGTAAATGTGATACAATTCACCCCTTGCACTGTCCTCAGGCAATCATTGAAATTGGAATATTCTTGAATTTTATATATGAGTACATTGAAACATACAGTATATAGTCTTTTTGACTGCATTCTTCCTTCAACATAGTAATTTTGAAGCTGACCTATGTTTTTTGCTGTGTATTCCAGTTCACTTTTTATTACTAAGTAGTACTTCATTGTATGAATATGCCACAGCTTATTTATCCATTCACTTGTTGATTAACATTTGGATTGTTTCCAGTTTTTGGCTATTACAAAAACTGCTGCTATAAAATTTTGTAGACTATTTTAGGAATGGAATGGTTAGGTCATATGATAGGTATATGGTGAAATGTTAAAAACTGTTTTTCAAAGTGGAAAGTAAAAACTATTTTACCTTCTCACTAGTAGAGTGTGAGAGTTCCAGTTGTTGCAAATCCTTATTATCACTTGGTATGGTCAAACTTTAATTTTAGTCATTCAAATAGATGTGTAATTGTACCTCATTGTGATTTTGATTTGCATTTTCCTAATTACTATTTATGTTGAGCATCTTTTTGTGTGCTTATTTGACATTCTTATATCTTCTTTGATGAAGTATCTATTAAAATATTTTGCTTTTTTTTTAAGATTGGGATGTTTATTTTCTTATTACTGAGTTTTGAGAGTTCTTTGCATATTCTGGATATAATTCCTTTATCATATGTGTAATTTGAAAACATTTTTTTTTCTAGTTTGTGACTTGTCTTTTCATTCTCCTCACACTGTATTTCAGAGCAGAAATGTTGATGAAGCTTAATTCATCAATTTTTTTCTTTTATGGATTATGGTTGGGGGAAGTATTCAATAAATTGTTGTATAACTCAAGATCACAAAGATTTTCTCCTATAATTTCTTCTAGAAGTTTTATAATTTTAGGCCTATGAATCATTTTGAGTTATATCATGTGAGGTATAGGTTGATATTAATTTTTTTTTGCATGTGGGTATTCAATTATTCCAGTACCATTTGTAGAATAACAGTAACTTTCTCCACTAAAGTGTTTTCGTATCTTCTTAAAAATCAATTGACCAAATATGTGTGAATCTCTTTCTGGGCTCTGTATTCTGTTTCATTGTTCTATTGGGTTGTCGGGAAAGTCATGACGTATTTTTCTATGTTTTTCAATGCAAAAATGTGTCATGACTTTCCCGACGATCCAATATTTGACTCTATACCAATGCCATATTATCTTAATTACGGTAACTTTATAATAAGTCTTAAAGTCAGGAAGTAGAAGTCCTTCAATGTAGAATTCCTCCAATTCTATTTTTGTAATAAAGATTTTACCAACCTCTCTTATTTCTCCTGTCCCAGCCCTTGGCAACTACCTTTCTACTCTCTGTTTCTGAGTTTGGTGTTTTTTTTACAGCTTACGCGTATAAGTGATACCATGCAGTATTTGTCTTTCTCTGCCTGGCTATGTCAGTAAGCATAATGTTCTCTATGTTCGTTCATCCATGTTGTTACAAATGGGAGAATTTCCTTCTTTTTTAAGGATAAATAATAAGTCCAGTGTGTGTGTGTGACTTGTTTATTATTAGTTTCAGGTGTACAAAACAGCATAGTGATTAGACATTTACACACTTCACAAAGTGATAATCACAACAAGCCTACTACCCATCTGACACCATACATAGCTATTATAATATCATTAACTATATTCCTTATGCTGTACTTTATATTCTGTGACTATTTTTTAAATTATAGTTGACATTCAATATTATTTTATATTAGTTTCAGGTGTACAGCATAGTGGCTAAGCATTTATATAATTTATGAAGTGATCCTCCCAATAAGTCTAGTACCCATCTGACATTATACAAAGTTTTCACAATATTATTGACTGTATTCCCCATTAAGATTGAGAAAGACATATACCATATGATCACAATTATATGTAAAATCTAAGGAACAGAATAAATGAACAAAGAAAACAGAAATAGACTCATAGATACAGAGAACAAACTGATGGTTGCTAGATGGGAGGAGGGTTGGGGAGATGGATGAGAAAGGTAAAGGGATTAGGAAATACAAATTGGTAGTTACAAAATAGTCCCAGGGATGTGTATCACATTTTCTTTATCCATTCATTTGTCAATGGACAATTACATTGTTTTCATACCTTTGCTGTTGAGAATAATGCTACAATGAACATGGGAATACAGATATCTCTTCAAGATAAAGATTTCAACTCCTTTGTATATATAAAAGGAGGTGGAACTACTGGATCTTTTGGTAGTTCTATTTTAAGTTCTTGAGAAACCTTCATGTTGTTTTCTATAATGGCTATACTAATTTACACTCACACAAACAGTGTATGAGGATTCTATTTCTTCACATCCTTGCCAGCATTTGTTATTGCTTATCTTTTTTTTATCGTTATTATTTATTTTATTTAAAATTTTTTTTATTGTTAGTTTCAGGTGTACAGAACAATGCAATAGTTATCCTTTTCACCCTTCACACAGAAACAATCCCCATTGCTTATCTTTTTGATAATAGATATCTTAACAGGTGTGAGGTGATATCTCATTTGCTTTTGATTTCCATATCCCTGATGATTAGTGATTTTGAGCATCTTTTCATGTACCTATTGGCTATTCGTATGTCTTCTTCAGAAAAATGTCTACTCAAGAACTTTGCCAATTTTTAAATTGGGTTATTATTATTAATTTTTGCTATTGAGTTGTATGAATCCCTTGTATATTTTGCATATTAACCCCTTACCAGATATGTAGTTTGGAAATATTTTTCCCTATTTCATAGTTGCCTTTTCATTTTGTTGAAGGTTTCTCCTTTGCTGTGCAGAAGCTTTTTAGTTTGATGTAGTCCCACTTATTTATTTTTGCTCTTGTTGTCTTTACTTTTAGTGTCAAATCCAAAAAATCCTTCCCAAGACCACTGTCAAAGAGCTTACCCTCTATGTTTTCTTCTAGGATTTTTATGGTTTCAGGTCTTATATTCAAGTCTTAAATCCATTTTGAGTTGATTTTTGTGTATGGTGTACATAACAAGTTGCTTTTGTCTTGCAGCTTTTAAGATACTTTTTGTCTTAACTTTTGACAGTTTAATTATAATTTTTCTTAGTGTGGGTCTTTTTGGGTTCATCTTCTTTGGTATTTTTTGGGCATCCTGGATCTGGATGTCTGTTCTTTCTCTAGGTTAGGGAGATTTCAGTCATTACTTCTTTGAGTAAGCTCACACTCCACTTTACCTATCTTTTCTACTCTGTGGCCCCTATAATGCATATATTAGTCTGCTTGATGGAGTCCCATTAGTCCATTAAGTTATCTCCACTTATTTAAATTCATTTTCCTAGGGAGACCACTTCGTGGATGGGGTAGAGGCCTGATCACTGCACTGTACACCTGAAGCTGCTGTTGTATAATATTGTATGTCAACTAAAGTTGAATATATGTATATATATATATATATATATATATATATATATATATAGTCACAGGATGTGGAGTATAGTGTGGGAGTGGAGTCAATGGAATTGTAATAGATATGTATGATATCGGGGAGAGGGAGGCGGGCGGTGGATTGGGGAAGGGGGTTGTCACTTTGAGGGGTAAAAAGTATAACTATTGCACTGTGTTGTACACATGAAACTAATTTTTAAAAAATTCATTTTTCTTTTTTGCTTCTCTGATTAGATTAACTCCACTGCCCTGTCTTCGAGTTCACTGATCCTTTTTTCAACTTGATCTAGCCTGCTGTTAAACCCTCTATTTTTTGTTCAGTTATTGCATTCTTTAGCTACATGACTTTTTTTTTGTACTTAAAATTTTTTTCTATGTCTTTGTTAAAATTCTTACTCTGTTTATGCATTACTCTACTGACCTTGGTGATCATCTTTATGACCATTATTTTAAACTTGGTATTGGATAAATCATTTATTTCTGTTTAATTAAGGTTGATTTCTGAAGATCTGTCTTGTTTTATTGTTCGGAACATATTTTCTTGTTGTTTCTTCTTTTTCTTCTTCCCCTTCCCTCTTTCTTCCTCCTCCTCCTCCTCCTCCTCCTCCTCCTCCTCCTATTGGTTTCTGTGTATTAGATAAAACAGCCACCTCTCCCAGTCTTGACAGATGAACACTGTGTAGGAGATGAACCCAATAAATGGTTGCCTCTCAAACTTTTGTGTTTGTCCAAGCTGCTATCTTTGTTCTTATTTGCTCTTAGTAGTTGAAGTTGTGCTAAGACCTGTCAATGTCCCAGAGCATGGGAAATGCCCATATGCCTATTCAGGCTCCCAGGGAATTACTAATCGCCTGCCCCTTCAGCTCCCTGATGCAGTCTAATTGGAAGCCAGACCTCAAGGCAACAGTTGGGAGAGACAGGATGTTAGCTATGCTGTGTAGCCCCTATTAGGGAGAAACCAGGAATTGAGTGTTTTTGCCTACTCACTCTGTGCTAAACTAGAGGGAGTAGTCATTGGGAAAGCTTGTGCTCCCAAAGAGAACAACCCCATTGTTTGTGTGATCTCAGAAGTCTTGTGAATGCTGAGCCTCATCAGCTCTCAGGGATAGGTGATTTGGGAATTGGTTCCACAGGTGGCAACTATAATAATTGGAGTGCTAGGTATGTGGACATACTTCTTCCAGAGAAGCTGAAGTTTGGTTTTACTGTTCAAATACACTGGTGGAGACAGTGGGGAGTGCATTTATCAGTTCTTTCAGGCTTCCCGAAAGATCCCAGTCATATCTCATATGCTAGCTGACTTGAAGTAATAACCTGAGGAAGCAATTTGGAAGGTTTGCATTCAGATCCATTCCAGGGAGAAAATGGGAGAGGGTGTTTTTGCTTGCTCCTTCTGCAATATGCCTGGGGTCAAGGGAAGGGAGCTGCAGGAAGTGCTTATGTGCCTATTTGAAAACTGATTTTTTGTTTGTTTGTTTAATATGATCCTGTGAGACTCATGAATGTTAAACCTTGTTGGCTATCAGGGCTAGGTGATTGGAGGGCCCATCACTTGTGTGGTAGCTGCAAAATTTGGGGAGCTAGATGTGTGTACAAGCTCTTTCCAGGGAAATGCTGTGACCTGGTTTTACTGTTGCAGCAAGCCATGGAGAGAAGGCAGGGGGAAGGGCTCCAGGAAGGATCACAATCAGCTCCTAGACACCAACTAATTGGAAGTCAGACCCCCAGGCAGTAGCTGGTAAAGTATGTAATCCACCGCCTTCCAGGGAAAAACTGGGAACTGTCTTCCCTTTGTTCTGAGCCCAGGGGTGATAGCTGTGTGAGAAATACACACATTTAACAACTGCTTTTTGTTTGCTATAGTCCTGTGGGACTTGTGAATGCATCCCTGTTGCTTTTCAGAGCTAGATGATTTGGGGGTATGTTCCTTGGGTGACCGTCTTAAAAATTGGGGTGCTACACGTGTGGTCTAAACCCTCTGTTCCACAGAAGCAGGAATTTGGGGGTTCATTCCTAGTTGTAAATTGCTGTGATGGGTGGGATTTATAGTGAGAGTGTGTCTCAGCCTTTCCTACCTGTTTCTATGTGGGTGTTTTCTTAGTTACCTGATATGTAGGAGTCAATTAGTTTTTGGATTTCTCTCTGAGGGAATTTCTCCATGTCTAGCTGTATATTCAGTGCATCTGTGGGAGAAGGGAAATTCAGGAGCTTCCTATGTTGCTATCTTGGTGATGTTCTAGTCTATAGCACTTTCTTAATTTCTGGTTCTGCAAGATGCTCCAGATGCTCCATCTCTGGGAGAACACAATGTGAATGTGAAGGCGGAGATTGGGGTAACGCCTCTACAATCCAAGGAATGCCAAAGATTTCCTGAAAACCAACAAAAGCAACGTGAGAGGCATGGAATTGATACCCCCTCACAGCCCTGGAGAGGAATCGGCCTTGCTGACAACTTGATCTTGGGATTCCAGTCTCCAGAACTGAGGCAATAAATTTCTGTTGTTTACGTCACTCACTTTGTGGTACTTCATTATGGCAGTCCCTAACAATTTGGCGAAGAGCTCAAGATTTGGGTACTGGGTGTGCTTATTGCTAGTGAGATGTCATTGCTTCTAAGCCCTCTCAGTGTACAGGCTAGGAAATATATGTATGTGTACTAACCCATGTGTACATAAACATCTATGATTGTTTTTGTATCACCTTTGTTTTTGAAAGATATTTTCAATTGGCATAGAATTGTAGATTGACAATTTCAGCACTTTAATTATGTTGCTTACTCTCTTCTGGCTTGCATTGTTTCTGACAATAAATTCACTGTAGTCTTTATCTTTTTTTCTCTGTACATCATATGTTTTTTTCCCCCTCTGTTTTTAAGGTTATCTCTTTATCACTAGTTTTAAGCAATTTGATTATTATGTGCTATGGTGGGTTTTCCTTCTTTTTGTTTTAATTTTTGGCATTTAGAGTTTGTTGAGCTTCCATAGTTTTCATCAAATTTGGAAACATCAGCCATTATTTCTTTAAAAAAAGAGGAGAGAAGTACATTTTCTTCAGGGACTCCAACTGTGAGCATATGAGGCCATTTGAAATTGTCTACTATTATGTCTTCAATTTTACTATTTTCTTTTGCAATGCTTACTCTGCAATTAATCTCATCCAAATTATTTTTTCATTTCAGACACTTTAGATTTCAGTTCTAGAAACTTGATTTGGGTCTCTTAAATATCTTTATGTGTCTAATTAACATGTGTGTGGGTTTTTGTAGCCTTTGAACATAAAATGTTTTATGTTCTTGCCTGTTAATTCTATTATCTGTGTCATTTCTAGGTTCGTTTGGATTGGTTAATTTTTTTCCTCCGCTTTATGGATATTTTCCTTCTTTGCATGCCTCATAGTTTTTGATTGGATGCTACCCATTTTGAATTTTTTTTTTTTTTACTCGATACTGGATTTTTTTTTTTACTTGCTATGCCATTAAGTTACTTGGAGGGAGTATCACACTCTTATTTTTAATCTTGACTAGTAGAATCAGAGCAGTCTTTGCATATGTACTTCCCTCTATCTTTATTCTCTTATTTATTTGCTGAATTTCTATTCATCCTTTAAGACTCAATTCAACATTACATCATTCTAGGCCTTGCCAGGGTGATTTGTATATTTTCTCAAGTCACTAAGCCTTAGTATCTTCTTAACAATCTTCATACTTTGAGACAAATTATTTCAAAGGTTACTTTCATGAAATTTATTCCCTAGCCAAAGGAGAAGTAAACCCTCATTGCGTTGGATAATCCCCATACTCTGTGCACATTCTATCAGAGTATGTGTGACACACTTTAGTTTTGTTTTTCTGTTTTATGCTTCTCTCTATTTGTTAGACTTTAAATTTACATAAAGGAGGTATTGATGACTTCTCATTCTTCGTGATTTCAAAGTATGGTGCTTGGCATATAGTAGGGGCCTAATAAATAATGGTTAAATAAATTTAGTGTTCTTAACTTTGCTATATTTCTTTTTGGATCAAGTATTTGTTATATAAGATCATAGTTGTATTTTTTTTAAAGTAAAGCTTTTCCATTTAAAATTTTTTATTAATTTATAATTTAATTGCATTATTGTCAGTGTGTGGCCTATATAGTTTACCCTTTAAAAATTAATTGAGGTTTTCTCTGAATGTGATGCTGGAATTTAAAAAAAAATAAATTTTACAAAGTTTCAATAATATAATTTATTTTTTTATAAACATTCTACAGATATTTGAAAGGATAATGTAATCTTTGTGGGAAATATAACATGCATGTGTGTTTAAAACATTATTAATTGTCCTCAAATATACATTTACTTATTATGCCATAGATTGACAGGAGTGCATCCCCTACTATACTTATGATTCTGTCAATTTCTCCATGTATTTATATTGGGCTTTCTTTGATACGTTTTAGTGCTTTGATACTTAGTGCATGATGGTTCATGTCTTCTACCTTTATATGAATATAAAACCATCATCTGATCTTATTTATTTAGTGGCTTTTATTTTTTGGCCTGAGAATCATAGTTTTATGTTAACATGATTGTTGAACGCATTTACGCAAATTACTGCCTATACTGTGTGATAGTGAACGGTTGCCTAAACTTAGAAATAAGATTGGCCTATGAGTATTAAGTTTTTAAATGTTCATAATAGTTTAAAACAGTGATACAGAATGTCAGGTTAAAGAAAGAATCACTTTCAACTAGAACATCCTTATTTTTGTGTACTTAATTATGATTAATGTTTTATTATTATGGAGTACATTTCAAATCAGAGTGTATGAAACAGTTATATGTGGCAACAATTTGCATTGAAAAAAATGTTTAACTTTAGTCATGTCTATTCTTATGTATTTTGCGTTTTGGAGACCATTAGCTGCTTAACAGCTTAGCAGAGAAGCCTACAGCTGAAATATTAGAACATGATGATTCATTGGAAGTGGAATTGAAGCATCACTAAAATTATATAAATATGTTGAAAAAGATTTTGTGACAGACACATAATTTACTTATTACTTTTAGTATATCTCACTGTCATATATGCAAGGTACATTTGCACCAGATTTAACAAATGGGTTAATGTTTGATTTGGTTAATTTTGTTCATATCTATGATGCTGAACTTAAAAATAAATGCTCATAAAATATAATAGTAGCACCTTATAGTACTTTATAGTAGTTCTTTAGGGTATTCTGAGTTGTAAAATGCTTTTGATTTAAAGACAATAGAATAGCCTACTTTTTCTTATTGTCAATAATCTAAGAATAGAAAATGATGGAAATATTCTATTTTCCCTACCATTGACTAGTAATTTCTATGAACACTTTTCTCAAGTTAGAAAAACACTGTAATTATAGTAAATAGTCATCTCTGCATCCACAATGTTCTCCTACTGCTCTAAAAATATATCTTTGAAATTTCCCCAAAATTTTTATTCACACTCTGGATTAGTTGTTTTTAAAATGCCAATACTTGTCAAGAATTAAAAGACCCAAAATTTGAGAAGGGATTTAAAAGAAAAGGTACTCAACTTCACTTAGCAATTAGGGAAATGCAAATCAAAACCATGAGAATGCCACCTCATACCTGTTAGAATGGCTGTTATCAACAAAACAAATAATAACAAGGTTGGAGAGGTTATAGAGAAAAAGGAACCCTGGTGGAGGGAGTAGCTGTGTGAGTGGAACCCAGGAGCCTGCGGGGAAAGACTAAACTGAGCGACTTTGGCGTGGGAGCTGGAGGTTTTGGGACCATTGTTCCCCTGGTGTGGAGCTTCCACATGAGTAGTGTACAGGAGGGCGTCACTTTTTCAGGGCTGGGCCCTCCCACAGAGGCTCAGGTCTGGGACCACATTGGTCTGGTGAAACTGGTGCAGGAGTGCGTGTGTGTGCATGCATGCATATGGCCTTGGATCCCCACCCTCCACACTGCTTGTGCTGCATAGCCAGGGAAATGTCTGGTGGGCGCGCTCCAGCTCCAACAGGCTGTTCATTGAGACACAGGAGTGCGCGAGTCACCTTGGGTCCCTGCTCTCTGCACTGCACATTCAGAGTTGCCAGGATGGCGATTGGCTGTCAGGCTGCTCAGCCTGATCTGTGAGTGGCTCATTGGGACAGGATGAAACTGGGAGTTTTCCTGGAGTGTTGGACCATGAACTGTGTGCTTGCGTGATCCAGCCAGGGCTTTCCTGGAGAGTTTGTGCAGGCTGGTTGCTGGTGCAGGAGTGCACGCTGTTCTGACTTGGTGGGGGCCACTGACCACATTGTGTGGTGCCTTGGGGGAGGGCCCCACCCACCTAAAGCTGTGTTTCTGGGGGCACCCTGAGCCCCTGGTGCCTGGCCTCCACCTCCACAGGCCACAGAGGGTTTTTTGCAGCAGCAGTCAGCCCGCAACAACCTGTGAGGATTTTTTGGTGGTGAGCATGGTTCCAGAGCACAGAGCAGCTAATTGCGGGAAGCTCACTGCAAGCCTGAGAGGGAGGCCAGTGCATGATGCACTGAGCTGTATTCCCCAACACTTGGTGCTGAGTCTCCCAGAGTCTCTCTATTGCTGAGCAAGTAGTCTGCAGATTAAAGTGGGTGGAGAGCCCCCACTTTTTTTTTTCTTCTTGTTTTCTTTTTTCTTTTTTCTCCCTAAGTTATCTATTAATACATCAAAGCATTCACAGAGTGACAGCCAGAATGAAGAAACAAAGAAACATGTCCCACATAAAAGATCAGAAGAAACCTTTAGAAATGGAACTAAATGAAACAGAGATATCCAACCTTTCAGAGACAGAGATTAGAACACTGATGATGAGAATGTTTAAGGAACTTAGGGAGATCATAAAGAAAAATAGAGAAATCATAAAAAAACAACCAGTTAGAACTAAAGAATACAATAACTGAAATGAAGAACACACTCGAAGGAATCACAAGTAGATTAGATGAAGCGGAGGATCGGATCAGTGATTTAGAAGACAAAACAGCAGAAATCACCAAGTTGGAACAAGAACAACAACAAAAAAGAATAAAAACAATGAAAATAGTTTAAGAGACCTGTGGGACAACATCAAGCGCAACACCATTCGCATCATAGGAATACAAGAAGGAGAAGAGAAGAAACAAAGGATCGAGAATGTATTTGAAGAAATAATGACTGAAAACTTCCCTACCCTGGTGAAGTAAATCAACATACAAGCCCAGGAAGTGCAGAGAGTTCCAAACAAGCTGAACCCAAACAGGTCCACACCAAGACACATCATAGTTAAAATGGCAAAGGTTAAAGACAAAGACAGAATCTTAAAAGCAGCAAGAGAAAGACAGCAGGTTACATACAAAGGAATGCCTATAAGACTAACAGCTGAATTTTCTATAGAAACTCTGTAGGCCAGAAAGGAGTGGCAGGACAGATTTAAAAACAAAGGCCTACAACCAAGATTGCTCTACCCAGCAAGGCTATCACTTAAAATTGAAGGAGAGAGAAAGAACTTCTCAGAAAAGAATAAGCTTAAGGAATTCATTACCACCAAGCCAGCACTGCAAGAAATGTTAAAAGGGCTTTTTTTAAACAGAAGAAAGGGGGAAACAAGCTAACCCAGGAAGATCATAAATACAAATAACAAAATGGCAATAAATATGCACCTATCAATAATCACTTTAAATGTAAATGGGCTTAATGCTCCACTCAAAAGACATAGAGTGGATGAGTGGATAAGAAAACAGGACCTATGCATATGCTGTTTACAAGAGACTCATCTCAGATCAAAAGACACAGATTGAAAATAAAGGGATGGAAAAAGATATTTCACACAAATGGAAATGAGAAAAAAGATGGAGAAGCAATACTTATATTGGACAAAATAGACTTTAAAATGAAGACTACAATAAAAGACAAAGGACACTACATAATAATAAAAGGATTGATTTAACAAGAGGACATAACCCTAGGAAACATCTACGCACCCAACATAGCAGCTCCTAAATATATAAAGCAGATTTTGACAGACATAAAGACAGAGATCAACAGTAGCACTATCATAGTAGGGGACTTCAACACCCCGTTGTCACCAATGGACAGATCCTCCAGACAGAAAATCAACACGGAAACAGTGTCCTTAAATGACACTTTAGACCAGCTGGATTTAATTGATACTTTTAGAGCATTTCACCCCAAAGCAACAGAATATTCATTCTTCTCAAGTGAACGTGAAACATTTTCCAAGATAGACCACATATTAGGACACAAAACAAGTCTCAATAAATTAAGAAGATTGAAATCATATCAAGCATCTTTGCTGACCACAATGCTATGAAACTAAAATCAATTATAAAAAGAAACCCAGAAAGCACACAAATATATGGAGGCTGAATAACATACTACTAAATAGCGAGTGGGTCAAAACTGAGATCAAGGAAGAAATCAAAAGCTATTTGAAGACAAACGAAAATGAAAACACAACAACCCAAAATCTATGGGATGCAGCGAAAGCAGTCCTAAGAGGAAAATTCATCGCAATGCAGGCCTAGCTAAAAAACAAGAACAATCTCATATCAACAGACTATCTTTACACCTAAGGGAACTGGAGAAAGAACAGCAAAACAAGCCCAAAGGGAGTACAAAGAAGGAAATAATAAAGACCAGAGCAGAAATAAATGAAATAGAGACCAAAAAAACAATACAAAAGATTAATGAAACCAAGAGCTGGTTTTTCAAAAAGATAAACAAAATCGACAAACCCTTAACCAGACTCACCAAGAAAAAGAGGAGAACCCAAATTAATAAAATCAGAAATGAAAGAGAAGTGACAACAGATCCCACAGAAATACAGAAAATTGTAAAAAAATACTATGAGCAACTATATACCAACAAATTTGACAATCTGGAAGAAATGGATAAATTTCTAAAAGCATTCAATCTTCCATGTCTGAACCAAGAAGAAACAGAAGCTCTGAACAGACTGATTACTACCACAGAAATTGAATCAGTAATCAACAAGCTTCCAACAAACGAAAGTTCTGGACCAGATGGCTTCACAGGTGAATTTTACAAAACATTCAAAAAACAAATAATACCTATGCTCCTCAAACTATTCCAAAAAACACAGAAGGAGGGAAGGCTCCCGAGCACATTTTGTGAGGCCACTATTACTCTGATCCCAAAATCAGACAAAGATATTACAAAAACAAAAACAAAAAAAACTACAGGCTGCTGTCTCTAATATACATAGATGCAAAAATCCTCAACAAAATACTAGCAAACTGAATTCAGCATCACATTAAAAAGATCATCCACCACAATCAAGTGGGATTCATTCCTGGTATGCAAGGTTGGTTCAATATCTGCAAATGAATTAACGTAATACATCACATTAACAAAATGAAAAATAAAAATTATATGATCATATCAATAGATGCAGAAGAAGCATCTGACAAAATCCAGCAGTTATTTACGATAAAAACTCTTAGCAAAGTGGGAATAGTGGGGTCATATTTCAACATAATAAAGACCATATATGATAAGCCCACAGCAAACATTGTACTCAATGGGGAAAGGCTAAAAGCTTTCCCCTTAAGATCAGGAACAAGACAAGGCTGCCACTTTCACCACTTCTATTCAATATAGTTCTGGAAGTTCTAGGCACAGCAATCAGACAAGAAAATGTAATAAAAGGCATCCAAATAAAAAAAAAGGAAGTAAAATTGTCATTATATGCAGATGACATGATACTCTATATAGAGAATCCCAAAGACTCCACCAAAAAACTGTTAGAACTGATAAATGAATTTAGTAATGTAGCAGGATACAAAATTAACATTCAGAAATCAGTTGCATTTGTATACATCAATAATAACTA
>NW_017732070.1:420309-440920 GCF_001890085.2 Hipposideros armiger
AAAAAATATATGCACCCCTATGTTTATTGCAGCACTATTACAATAACCTAGACTTGGAAACAACGGAAACGCCCATTCGTAGACGACTGGATTAAGAAACTGGTGCATTTATACAATGGAGTATTACTCCGCTATAAAGAAGAATGAAATCATACCATTTGCAACAATATGGATGGACTTAGAGACTATTATGTTAAGTGAAATAAGTCAGTCGGAGAAAGACAAACACCATATGATCTCACTTATATGTGGAATCTAAAAAACTGAATTAATGAGCAAAGTAAACAGAAACAGTCTCAGAGATATATAGATGGTTGCTAGTTGGGAGAGGAGTGGGGATGAGGGAGAAAGGGAAGGGATTAGACAGCATAAATAGGTAACTACAATATTGCCACAGGGATATGAAAGACAGTTTGAGGAATATAATTAATAATGTTGTAAATATTTTGTAGGGTGTCAGGTGGTGACATATCTTGTTAGGGAGACTGCTTCATGGATGGAGTAGAGGCTTGATGACTGCACTGTACACCTGAAGCTTACGTTGTATAATATGGTATGTGAACTATAAGTATACATATATATATATATATATATATATATATATATATATATATATGGTCACGGGATGTGGAGTATAGTGTGGGAGTGGAGTCAAGGGAATTTTAATAGATATGAATGATATGGGGGAAAGTGGGGTGGAGGAGGGTTGTCATTTTGAGGGGTAAAAAGTGTAACTATTGCACTATGTTGTACAGCTGAAACTAATTAAAAAAATTGTTTATTTCACACCAAAAAAAATTTCCCTATTGTGTGGTGACTCACCTTTTCATAGTCAGAAAAAAGTAAAGGCAATTGTGGTTATTTACCGTGTCAAACTTTGGGGGCTGACTTTATTTGAACTCTTGTTAGTAACTTTAGCAGAAGGATAATGCTATGTTATGTGAACATGTGTATATGTCTTTAATGATACATGCTGTTTGGTGATTTTGTCATTGATTGGAGAGATTTTAGGCCACTTATGGTAATTTTCTCGACCTAAAATTAAATTTCCTCCAAATATGATCACGATTAGATTAGGTTATATAACTGAAATGAAATACTAGTTTATGTGGACAGGGTCCCTTCTAAACCTTTTTAAAATTTTGACTTTTTTTTAATGCTATCTTATACTCTTATGTTCCAACATACATTTTTTTTAACAGGTATTTTTTGAAATTTAAGGATCTATAAGAGTTAATATGTAGCTTAAACCAATAAAACTTATTTTCCTGTGAATCTCATGATTGCTGTGAGCTCAGCCTGCCTACTAATTGAGTTACTTATTTAAATGGTAAAATGGCTTCTTAATAACTTCTTTAATTATTTTGTTGTTTAACAGAGCTCAATCTTCTTGTCTAGAAAATAGTGATATTAAAACAGGTAGCGTGTGATCCTGAGGCTGGCATTATTTCTAGTTAATGATTATAACCTAGAATCTCTACTAATGTTTTCATATTTGTACATAACTTGTTTTCTTTGCTTTTGTGTTACCTCAGTTCAAAATTCAGAGTCTCGACATGTTGAAATAGACCATCTTTAACCACAAAAAGCACAGCTTGGCCCCAGACTCATTTATTTTGAATTAGGCGAGGTTGGCACCATCCCTGCATAGATGAATGGCTTTTGACTAAATTGTGTTGTGTTTCCTCAGTAGGAAACAGCTTTTTCTCTTCCCTGAACAAACACTGTCACTTTTATTACCAATCATTAATGGTTAGACATGAAGCTGGCTGTTCTCTTAATGTTACCCCAGTGATTACATATTCATTTACTGTATGTGTATAACAAATAGGCTCCGTGTCTGGTCTACTTGTGATCGTTTTCAAATAACAATCTGCAGCCAGATTGTTCCTGAACCCTGACCCTATGATATTGCTTGTGTGGTATCATCCTGTTTGTTAATTCATCCCTTGATCACATAGCTTTTATGCCTAATACATTTTCATCACACTCTGTAGCAAATTTCCATTATCCTTATAGTCCAAAGCTCTTGTATTTACCTTCCTCAGAGTTAGCTTGTTAGTGACTACATCAGCATATAGAAATACTGTAACAAGGGTCTTAAATAAGATGGGGAAAGAACATGCTGGGCTATATTCCTAGTTCTTTACATCCTAGAGGCTTGGCAGGGGAGACACTATGCCCACTAAATCTGTTTACAGCCAAGTGTGTTTAGAATCTTGGAATTTTCTTTTTTGGAGTTCTTCATACTGTGGATCTATTGGAAAGCTGTTAAAACAGATTGCCTGTAAGAGAGTCAATATAAAAATAGTCTGCAAGAATGCATGCCACCATCTGTGTTGTCTTATCTAGAAATTGTATCCCTGTCTCAGATTGACTTTCAAATTATTATGCTTATAAATATTAATTGATGGGAAGAAATTAGAAAAGGTGTCTGTGAATATTATATATATATATGGATGAGAATTTATTCTGTCTTGGCAGATTAATTCAATTTGAAGTTTCCTTTTGAAATATGTATTAATCAAAGTACATATAAGAGTTTAAAAATATTCTCCTTTGTGATAGCGATTTTGTAAGTCAAAAGTTAATCATGGAGGCATACATCAACCATGGCATCCTCAGTGACTCACAAAAGCACTTAGAAATGCAATTGCTTCTGGATAACATATGAATGTGTACATGATATACAACTACTATATATCAGGACATGAAAATAGAACTAGGCATTATTTATTAAGTAAAAAAGAAAAAGTAAGGCTGACATGGCCTGAAGGAAAAAGCTTTACTTAACCAAAATAAACTAATATTTAAAGGAAAACAAACAGGTAAATATGATTACATTTGGTCCAAGTTGCTGGTCTAGTAAAAGTGAGTCGTATTTCCCTTTTAAAATGCCTCTTTTTGGGTGAGAAATCAGTAGCAATGCATCAGAAATTTTCTTTGGCTTGATTTATTGACATTGAGGCTCTACATCTGGAGAAAATCTCCCTGAAAACCTAGGGAGTTACTTAGTGTTTATTATGAGTTTTCCCATGTGTTTTTCTAATTAAAATGGGTTTCCTTAGCATACTATTTGTAGGAGGGGGATATTTGAAAATAAAGTTTGGTAGTCTCCTGGTCCTTTCTTTGTGTAGTTTAATGTCCTACATTGTGTAAAGTGCTTTTAACTGGACAACTCAGGAAAGATGGATCTGGGAGCAGTGGAATGGAGCAATGAGACTAGAACATCCACAATGTCTTCTTCAGTTATTAAGATGGAAGCAACTGGACCAGATTGAAGGTTAATTTTTTTCCTTTCTTTATCTTTTTACCCACTATCATGGATTTAATGAACAGTTAGCTTACTATTAGACTTATCACGGGTGTAGGAGTTAACAGCTCTCTATTGAGTGTTGATTCAATTGTGCCAGAAAAGACTATACATCCCAAAAAAATATCCCCTACTTGCATAGCATCCTTTCAAAAGGAGGACAAAACCCCTAGTTCTACAATTAGAGCTAAAGATTAAAGAGGCAACACAGCAAACTCAAGTCATACTAGTGTTAATGTGACCAGTTAAGTCACCTCTTAAGAACAGGTTGAGAGGAAAGGGATGTACTGAGAGCATGAAAACCCTGATTACTTGAAGAAAGCAGTTAAGGGGCCATAGTGGGGAAAAGTATGTTAAAAAGGAGCCCGGGATACCCTGATAAATATGTGTATGATTAGCAATTTATAATATGTGCTCTCTGGTCAGAAAAATAAAGGAATAAATTCCACCAAGTAGGCTGGTGTATGTGTGTGTGTGTGTGTGTGTGTGTGTGTGTGTGTGTGTTTTCCAGGTAGGATATCTCTGTGTAAGCAAGTTAAGAAAATGCTTCTCCAGAACAAATCATTCCTCCTGTGGCAAAATCCAGGACATATGACACAACAGGCGGGACAAACTGCTCAAGGGCCTAACACACCATCTCTGAACCTCCATCAGCTGAGGTCTCTGCTTCATTGACATACACCTGGAGACAGCCGCGTGACACCCGTGGTAGGAAACATCCCTCATCTGTATGCACGTGTCCAGGCCTGCAAAATAGCCTGAGAGTGCACGTGTGGCAGAAGTTGGAGCACTAGCTAGCGCTTGCTTCTGAGCCTGGTTTAAGAAGTATCTTTTACTGGTACTGTGGTTCTTCCTGAATTATCTCACATCTAATCTTCATCTTGATGTCTGTGGTCACAATATGGCAGCAATCTCCTACCTGGCTATGCATTAGAATCACCTGAGGTGATTTCAGAAATGCTAAGGCTTGGGTCCCTCTGCAACCAGGACTTTTTATTTTTATTTTTATTAAAACTTCCAGTTAAGTCTATTTGTAGCAATGTTGAAAATCATTGGTTGTTTGTTTGTTTTTAAATTTCTGAAGGCATAGGTGAAAGTAGTTCATAATATTCAAGGATAATAACTTGATTATTGAAAAGGTAAAACATATATTAGCATTTTAAAATAAAGTCTATGAAAACTATTTTTGTATTTAAAACTATTAAATTTTGTTTTTAAATTGTGGCAAGTTTCATTAAAGGACATTAATAGATAATGTAGTTAATTGACTATGGAAGGGAAAACCTAGACGTACAAGATTTATATAACTATTTTATGAGATTTATATTTAGTAGTTGTAGAGGGAGTAACAACTTCATTTTTTGATTAACTAAAGATACCTTAGGTTGAATTCATTGCATATTAGCAGTACTGAAAGCCACTAACTGCCATAAAACTCATATTTCACTTTATGAATATCATGTGCATACATACAAATGTGTCTAAGTGAGATTATTATGTGAAAGAATATGACATAGTTCCATAAAAAATTTGACAACACAGTTATTTAGATTTTCTTTTATTTCCACTGCTGGACAAATGTCCTCAGAAAAAACCTTCTTAAAAATACATTTAATAAAGACTGAATTTTTGTTTTTTAAAGATAGCAAGTAGATACATATAGTGGAAAAAATATGTTAAATTTAAATATTCTACCAACATAAAATATTTGTGAGGTAATGTTTGACTTAGGGCAATGAAGTAAAGTGGGCAGGGAATAACAGTGCATTTTTAGGTAGTTTCCAATTTATTATGTGTATTGGGCTTTTTCCCTATATTTAGGATTCTTTCTTAAGAACAGATAACCAAGTTTGATTTTATTGAGTAAAAGACTAAGAATATTTTTTTATGACTCATAAAACATATTGCTGGATAAATTTCCAAAAAGATTTTCTAATTCACGTTTTTGTCAACAATGTGTGGGAAGGTCTATTTCACATTGTGGAGAAAGAATTTTTGGTATTTATTAACTCTGTATCATTTTAATGGAAGTATTTATACTTTGGTTCTTAAGTGCTATTATTTTGAAAGGAGAATATATCCATTTTATTACCACAATCATGGGACTCTGAAAAACTTAATAGAGTTTGCTGGTGCTTTAGACACGTTGATAAGTAACTTTTCATCCTACTTTAAGACAAGCCTTTTTTTTTTTTTAATAGAGTCTAGGTGCATATCAGGTAGCTTAATTTACTTTTCTCAAAGAAAAAGATCTAAGGCACTTGTCAGAGTATCTATGGTACTGCATAATCTTTCTGCTGTCTTATTTGCATCTCACTGGCTGGACTCCCATTATTCTAACTTTAATCACATCAATCACTTGAAAAATACCTGCTCTTTCTCTTGGTGTCATGGTACTTTGTGCATATATTTGAAATTTAAGTTGCTCTTTCCCACATTATTTGTGTGATGACTACTTTTTTTCTCCTTGAGTGAATGTTTCTAATGCCCAGCGCCCCACACCAGTGGGGTTATTTTGATCAATGTCACTTAAGTGAACAACTTTTTGCACAGTCTCTGTATTAAGTACAATTCTGGCTTTTCTTAACATAAAAGTTACTAATAGAGTCCTGGTTCCGAAACATCTTTTTCTCCACTTAAACCTTTACTGCATTTTCATAGGCTTGCTCTATTGTTGTACTCATTCATCTCATTCTTCTATACTGTTGACCATTACTCTTCTTTGTGATTTATTTTGATTTTACGTTGTATCTCTGAAGAGTGGAAAACTCACCCACTCACAAAAAGGTAAACACTTTGAATTGTTTTGTTGGAAGAAAAGATAGATTTTTAATATTCTATCTGTTTTCTTAGTTTCATCTTTTTATATTAATGGCATGTATTTGTGAGTTGGTAGTTGTGTGTGAAGGCTGTGGTTTTAGGGCAATAATGTCTTCTTAGAATAATGACGTTATGGTGTAGTTTACTGATGATACTGAAACTGTTGGACAAATCACACGGAACATCTAACCAAACAATTCTCTACCTTTCCTATCAAAGCACATTTGGAGGATATACATCACAGTCACCTCAGTAACAATGATTCAACATAGCAGGTCCCAACAGAGGGGAGGAGTGGGTATGGTTTTTAGAAGTCTAAAATCTGCTGGGGGGACAGCACTCTTATTTCAAACCTCTGAACCAACACTCTTATTTTTAGAGTGGAAGGAACTGGGTTCACTTGTCTGTAACTTTTATGTCTGTATTGTTTGCCCTTAGAATCTTGCATAGTAGTTGCTCAGTAAATATCTGTTAAATGGATAAAGATGATACTGGGGTACAGAATGGTAAATGATTTGAGCAAAGTCAAATGGCGAGTAAGTTGTATGGCTGGGATTTCTGATTGCTCCCTTGTTCTTTTGGTCAATTCCGTTCTGCTTTACAAAGAGAAGAAACATCAATTCTTCTTGCCGGATAGCCACTCACTTTCTCTCATTTAAAAATTTTCCTTGCTAGCTGAGAACTCTAACAATAACAGCAGCAGCAACAAATACTAAAATAGTGTTTCCTGTGTATTAGATACTCTTCTAATATTCACAGTGATGTTATAATTAATAACACTAGGTACTATTATCCCCAGTTTATAGCTAATGAGGCTGAGGCATAGAGAGATAAAATCATCTGACTGAGGAGACACAACTAGTAAGTTACTATGTCTCGTATAGTATCATTGTAATTCCAATATTCAAAGCACGTTTTGGGACTCTTAGCTGCATAATTCTTCTTAAACTTGGTCTATGTAAACAGTTGAAGGGGAAGAGCTTTTCACTCATTTATTAATTTGTTAAATATTTATTGGGAACATGTTCTTTGCCAGAACTTGAGCTAAGTGCTAAAGGAAAAGAATGACTATAATAGCTCCTTTTTTTTTTTTTTTTTTAGCTGAGCCATCCTGCTACCTTTTGGCAGCTCAGTAGCTGCTCAGCTTGGGCTGGACTCGAACCACTGTTGCTCAGAGCTCAAACTCTTGAGTGAGCTCTTAACCAACTGAGCCACTTGGCTGGCCCAATAGCTCCTATTCTTGAGTAAAAGGTAAAATACGTGATTTCTTAGAACATAAGCATTACTATGGAGGTGTTCATTTATTCAAATATTTGAGAGCTTGTGATGTATCAGACACTGTTTGCTAGGTATTTTTGGAAAATCAATGATTAAGATGCAGCGCCTGTCCTCAAGGAAATTTTAGCTAATGGGATCACTGGCACATACATAGTTAAAATGTAATACAATACATGTTATAATGGTGATATGCATAAAGTGCATTGGAAACATTAGAATAATGTCCCTAAATCTTCTGAGAACATTCAGAGCCAATTTATTTGTAGGGATGATTTTAAATTCTATTCTGAAGGAGAGTTAAAATTCCTGGGTGGATAATTAAGAAAGAGAATGCCAAGCAGATGCACAGAACAGTAACAACATGAGTATTACTGAGATATCAGGATGGGAAGGTGAGTAAAGATCAGGTTATACAGGGTCTTACATACCATGTGAAGGACTTCTTCTGCTTGGGTTGCTATTCTTTACCATCTGATATCCTGTCCTCCAAATATTTGGTCTTTGGGTTGACTACACTATTTGCTTACTGCTCTTGGCCTTGCTTGATCTTCTTGGTCTTTGTCACTAACCTGTCTGCAGCTTAGTACATTCTGTCCCTTTTCTGTTTGGAGCTCCTGAATCTGGGCTGGACATCTTGGAATTCTCCAGGACATATGAGAATAACATAGATAGCAGCTAGGGCAACTCTTTTCTTATGGAAAGAGATTATTACCTGGGAATCATATCATTTTACTACACAATGCATTGGCTAGATTACAGTATCTTCTTGAGTGTGCACCAATTCAGTGTTCATTTTTTGCTCCAATTTCTGTTTTTACTCGTATTTGTCTTATTTTCTTGCATTAGGCAGCAGAATTTTTTTTTGCTGTAATCTCATGGAGTAGTAATATATACACAGTTACCTCTGTTAATAACTGAACAAAATGATGGCCAAACATTCTTTTTTTTAATTTATTTTTTTATTAGTTTCAGGTATGCAAAGCAACATAATAGTTAGACATTTAAACCCTTCATAAAGTGTTAACCCACGCCCCAAGCTACTATCCCTCTGACATCTTATATAGCTGTTACAATACCATTGACTGCTTTCTCTATGTTATACCCCACATTCTATGACTATATATACCTATATATTTAGTTATAGTTGATAATCAATATTATTCTACTTCAGCTTCAGGTGTATAGTGCATTGGTCAGGTGCTACACAATCTATGAAGTGATTCCCCTGATAAGTCCAGTGCTTATCTGGCCCCTTACATGGTCTTTACAACATTGTTGATTATATTCCCCGTACTGTATTAAATACCAATTTGTATTTCTTAATGCCTTCACCTTTTTCACCCTGCCCCCAAACCCATTCCCATCTATCACCCATAGATCTAGTACTTATCTGGCACCATACCTAGTTATTACAATATTATTGACTGTATTCTGTATGTTATACCCTACATCCCCATGACTACTGTATAACAACCAATTTGTATTAATCTCTTCCTCTTTCATCCATCCTTAACCCCCCTCCCATCTTAAAGAAGTCCCTCTAAGATTCCTTGTAATATTGGTTTGGTGGTGATGAACTCTTTCAGTTTCTTCTTGTCTGGGAAGTTCCGTATCTGTCCCTCAATTCTAAATGACAGTCTTGTTGGGTAGAGCAATCTTGGTTGTATGTCACTGCTTTTCATCACTTAGAATATTTTTTTGCTACTCCCTCCTTGCCTGCAAACTTTCTGTTGAGAAATCCGCTGACCTGACAGTCTTTTCTTTTTTTTCTTAATCCACTGACAGTCTTACGGAGGCTCCCTTGTATTTAATTAACTGCTTTTCTCTTGCTGCTTTTAAGATTCTCTCTTTGTCTTTAACCTTTGGGATTGTAATTATGACGTGTCTTGGTGTTGGCATCTTTGGGTTTATCTTATTTGGGTATTCTCCATGCTTTCTGGGCTTGTATGTCTATTTCCTTTGCCAGGTTAGGGAAATTTTCTGTCATTATTTTTTCAAATAGGTTTTCAATTTCTTGCGCTCTCTCTCCTCCTTCTAGTACCCCTACAATGAGAATGTTGGTACATTTGATGTTGTCCCAGAGGCCCCTTAAACTCTCCTCAATTATTTGGATTCTCTTTTTTTGCTGTTCTGGTTGGGAGTTTTCTGCTACCTTATCTTTTACATTGCTGGTTGGATCCTCTGCTTCATCTAATCTACTGTCAATTCCCTGTAATATATTCTTCATTTCCGTTATTGTATCTTTTATTTCTGACTGGTTCTTTTTCATGGTTTCTATCTCCATTTTTATGCTTACCATCTCTCTGTTGAGGTTCTTCCTGAGATCATTGAGCATCCTTATAACCAGTGTTTAGAACTCTGCATCTGATAGCTTGCTTATCTCTGTTTAGCTTAGTTCTTTTTCTGGAGCTTTGTTCTGTTCTTTTATTTGAGACATGTTTCTTTGTCTCCCCATTTTGTATGCTTCCTGTGTTTGTTTCTATGTATTAGGTAGGGCTTCTATGTCTTACAGTCTTAGTAGAGTGGCCTTATGTAGTGCTGTGGGGTTCAGTGGCACAGTCTTTCTTGTCACCTGAGCCATGCACTCCAGGTGTGTCCCTTGTGTGGGTTGCAGGTGCCCTCCTCTTGTAGTTGAGTCTTGGTTGATAATTGCACATCAGTGGGAGGGACTGCTCCTTGGGCTCACTGGTTGTGAGGCCTGTCCTTGAGTACAGTGGAAAAGTTGTTGTGCAGGGGCTGATCCTATGGAGCAGGATCTGCCTCAGCAGGACTCTGGTGTACCGGGGACTGAGAGACCCATCCAGACTATAAAGGAGAGGCTGGTGCAAGGCACACTCTCTGGCTGCATCCTTAGCAAGCCTGGCACAGCACCTCAGCATATGGAGGAGGTTTCCAGCACCCGCAGGTGGTTCTAAAACATTGGGTACTAAACATTCCGAGTCTGATGCATTGGTTGCTAACAATCTGCAGCTGATGCACTGAAAGTTCCCTGCCCAAGGCTCTCCTCCCCTTTCCTGCCCTCACATAAGCAAGACTATATAAGTAAAGCACAACTGCTAGACTGGGTCACTGTTCTTCCATTAGGAGACAGCTGTCCATCTAGCCCCACTTTCAAGTATTTCTTTGTCTGTTTTTCTTAATCCTCTGTTGCCCCCACTCTGACCCATTCAACTAGCCACGCTGGACGCAGCACTGGTGTCTGCCCAATCTGCCCCATGGGTGTGCCATACTTGGAAGCAGCTGGGTGATGCTCCAACTTGTTTTGAATCTGGCCACTGGGGGAACCAGCCCCAGGACCATCTTGCAGGGGATCTACTATAGGTCAAGTTCAGCCACAGCCCGTGCCCTACCCGGAACCACCTGGCATGACCCACAAAAAAATCTGCAGATGGCTGCTCTATATGCTGTGCTTGGAAGTGTCTTGAGAGGCCAAGCTGTGAACCAAGGCTGGCTGCTGCTAGTGTCGGCTTAGGGCTGCTCATCCAGAGGTACAGGACATGCTCAAGACAGATGCTGCTTGTCTGGGTTCTGTGAATCTTTGAGAGGCCCTAAGAAAGTCTGCAGCTTGAGCTAAGGCAGGCAGTTTGCATGAAAAAGCCACTGAAAGTGACCTGCGCATGCCAAAATGTTGGACAGGGCAGAGTCTTTCTTGAATTGCCAGGTCTCGGCGAACAAATGGCAGAGACTCAGTTATGGCAGCCACCAGTGTTCACACACAGGGAAGGGGGAGGGCTCAACAAAGAAATAATGGCCTCCACCAGCTACCAAGACCAGAAGAAAGCTGCCTCTCCAGTCTCCATCCCAAGCTAGACAACTCAATTCCCCACCATATGTCCCTGCCGCCTTTTCAGCTGCTGCCCCAGTGCTGGATCTCAGAGAGAGCGATTTCATTGGTGGGTAAGTCCATGCACAATCCTTTTAAGAGGAGCTCCTGTGAGTGCAGCCACACTCAGTCTCACTCAGTCACAATCTCCGCTGGTTTTCACAACCAAAAATTATGGGAACCTCTCTCCCTGGTACTGGAACCTTAGGCTTGGGTGGGGCTGGGATCTCTCACTCCTCTAGGGGGTGGGGAGATCCCCATAGTCAAAATAGCCCTCCCAATTTTTAATGGTCACACACAGGTGTGGGACCAGCCCATTTTGCATTTCTACCACTCCTACCAGTTTCATGGTGGCTTTTTCTGCACGTCCTTAGTTGAAAAGCTTCAGTTCAGCTTGACTTTTGGCAATTCTCAATAATAGCTATTATAATAGCTATTGTAATTTTGATGTGACTGTGAGAGAAGGTAAACACAGCATTTACCTGCTGCACCATCTTGGTTGTCTCTCCCCAAATATTCTTATGACAACAAAATCATGATGTCTAATTCCCCTCAATATTTGATGATAAGAATATTCATAATCTCTTATTTCTTTTTTTCTAGATTCCCTGTCACTCAATTTTGTTAATTTCCCCTTTTTGCCTTCTAGAATTTCCCTTGTAAATTCTTCATGATATTATATCCATATTTTTAAAGTACTGTATCATATTTTTTTTAAAATGAATTCATCTCTAATTATCCTCTGTTGCTTTGTATAAAAACTGGGGCAAACTGGGGCAACATTTGCAACAACATGGATAGACCTTGAGGGTAATTATGGTAAGTGAAATAAGTCAAAGAAGTATAACTATTTGATCTCATATGTATGTGGAATCTAAACACACACACGTACACACACACACACACACACACACACACACACACACAAAACAAAACAAAAACAAAACACCAAACTCATAGATACAGAGAACAGATTGGTGGGTTGCCAGAGGCCAGGGGTGTGGGTTGGGTGGATAGATCAAGGTGGTCAAAAGGTATAAACTTTCAGTTATAAAATAAAAAAGTCCTGGGGATGTAATGTACAGCATGGTCATTATAGTTAATAATGTTGTATTGTATATTGGCAAGTTGCTCAGAGAGCAGATCTTAAAAGTTCTCAACACAAGAAAAAATTATAATTATGTGTGGTGATGATTGGTACCCAGACTTACTATGGTAGTTATTTCATAATATATACATATATCAAATCATTATTTTGTACTGCCAAAACTAATATAATATGCCAATTATATCTCAAAAAAGGGGCATTTAATTTTTTGTACTTTAAACACTATTAGGTACACTATTAGATACATTTTTGTGAAATTCTGTTTTGGCATTTAAAAAGGAAGAGTTTTTGTTGAGAGCCCAGAGTAGAGTTTAAAAGGGATAAGTTAACAAATTTCATAAAATGTAGCTGAGATACAGATATCTTTGTGCTTAAAATTTGGGGTTTTTGACTTAAGGATCATAGCTTATTCTTCTTTACACAATCAAAATTATGCAATTACTTAGCTTTCTGATAAAGTAAACGTTTCCTAGACTTCCAGTTTCTGGATGGAGTTAAGGAGTAGAATATATTTGAAAATAATACAAATAGGAATAGAATTGTAGAAATTTCTATTCGTTTTTAGTGTAAATCAAGAAAGAAAACCAAGTATCTCAGTCTATGTTCAGATGCAAACTTTAGTGATTGGTTCACTCATAATTACTGTAGAATTATTTTTGCCAGATCTTACATAACAATGGTTAAGATTATTTAAAAGACAGCTGGAAATACAAATTCTGTATCAAGCAGTACAGTTTGGTGGAAAGAACATTTTATTTGTAGTCAGATGTGTTAGGCTCTATTTTTGTCTGTGTAATTTTGGAAAAGTCCTTTGGTATGTGTGGGCCTTTTCTTCTCATCTGTGAGGTGAAAGGTTACACTAGATGATCCTTATGGAACTTTCACAGAAAAATTCCACAAATGTATCTCAGAAAGAAAGGGAGATGTTGGTGGTTAGAGACACCACCTCTGACTCCCTACCGGAAAACACAAAAAAAAACATGAGGGCAATATATTCCCTAACTTAAATTTGACATCTAAATAACATACCATTAAAAAAAGAGTTTGCCCATTGTCCTTAAGTTTCAGTCAGATGATGAAATATTTTTCCTCTTAAATTCTTATTTCCTTCACAAAGTTCCTTAAGCTTCTTAGATTTTATATTAAGAACTTCACATATCTTGCACTAATTTTTGTATTTATACATTTGCTAACAAGAAGATGCATGTTTGTTTGTTTTTCTAAGATTTTTATTGGGGAATTGGGAGAAGGGGAGCACACAAGTTGCTATCCTTTTGTTCTTCAGTCCAGTTGTGGAGGACTTTGCTTCACTGGCCCAAGTTGGCACAATCATTGTGCTCTTCCTGGGCGAGGCAGATCAGTCGGTGGCTTCTGGACGGCCGCTCACACTGGCTGCTGGCTGCTCACGCTGGCTGCTGGCTACACACAGTAGCCCATGGCAGCCCACAGCAGCAGGGACTGCAGCCTACGCCATCGCCGGTGACTCACGGCAGCCCAGCTCCAGGTTGAGCTGTTGTTCAGCATCTTAGCTGTAGAGGGCAGTGTCACTGGCCCTCATATGTGGGATCCGAACCGGGGCCCTCTGGAGTCCCAAGCCAGCTCTTAACCAACGCGCCACTCGGCCTGTCCGAGAAGATGCATGTTATTGATTTGCTATTAGTACCTAACTTTTATTAAAATGTTAATTATTAGCACTGAGCTGTGATCATTAGAATAAACTCATCTGCAACAAAATACCTCGCTTTATGCCTGAAATAAATTGTTATGTAAAGAGAATAATGACCATGGAATGACTCCCATAGTGATATCATCAAAAAAATTTAAGGCTGTAAATACCTGGCTACCAAGGGGGCAATTAGTTAAAAAAAATTTAACAGTATTCATGCATTTGCTAGGGTGATATCATGCTGGTACATCATTATTTTACTAGCTTAACATATTCTAATTTAAGGTGGAGGCCAAGCAAGAATATTGCTGCAATGTCACAGTGTATAATTACTGGACAGCCAGCAGCAATTTTTAAAGCAAATTTCACACTATCTCTGAGACTAGTGTCATACATTGCCAGTTTGAATTCATTTGGGAAAGTTATTTATATATCAGACACTTTAAATTTATTAGACATAGCATTCCACTTATAAATTAGGTCTGGAAAATTATGTTTGCAAAGGTGCTATAGCTACAAATGGGTATGTTAAGCAAAGATAAAAATTTAGATTAAATTTCTTTTGTGACAAATTATTTACAAATTGTTTTCTACCTTTCAAGTTTTCTCATAAGGGCCTGAAAATTAGCTTCCAATACCCACTGGAAACATTGCATAATTTGGGCTTAGCTTCCCCATAGGACCTTCCCTGCTATCTTTTGCTTCCCACACCAACCCAAGTCAATTCCATCAGTGTGCCTCCCATGCCAGTTTTCCCCTTCTCAACATTGAGTCCATTTCCTATAACAACTTTCAAGTGGCACTTGGCTGGAGGCTTTGTGGTTATAAGATGAGGAAAGCCTCCCCCCACCCCCCCCACCCCCATATATCCTAAGCAATATAAGAAGCAACAAATGACAAGGATAATCCTAATATCACTACTATTTACTATGTAATAGTATGTATATTTTTTCTTCTTAAAGAGTACCTTAGACAAGATAATGGTAGGCTGATTCAAGAATCCAATCCAAGCTGGTTCAAAAATGAAGATTTGGTGGTACCATGGCAACACAGGCAGGGCTTAGACAATATGCACGGTTAGAGAGCTGGGCAGAGCAAGATTATAATAGGTCTGTAGATAAAGAAAAGCTTGTTTAGAAGCAGGATTTACAGACAAGGGAGACTGGGGTTTGGTTAGCAGGCAGAATCTGAGAGGAAATATGGAAAAACAAACTCAAGCCAGGAGTTTCCAGTCAGCACCATGAACAGCTCCCAGAGCCACCTCTGAGTGCAGGTGTTTGCACTGACAGTTGCCTCTAGAAGCACAGGTATGGATAGTAGTAGTTCTTGGCTCAGTGACTACAGGCTTGTTAACATGTCAGTAACAGGACCACTCTGCAATGGGTTTGAGGTTGATCATAATTAGTGAATGCTTTTTTGTGTGCACTTGAAGTACAATAATTAGTATACTATAACTAGTGCATAACTTGCAGTTTTGAGGTTGATCAATTAAGCATGGCCTCAAGGACTGAAAAAATTATATCTTATAGACCTCTATGGAAATTGGGTAGCAGTTAAGTCAAAATGGTTAGGAGTGCAGGAATTCTTGGCTTGAAATATATGTAAAATAAATTATACTTAATATATAAAATACACAATACAAATAAAAAATCAGAACTGCAGATCTAGAGGTATAAATGCATCTGGTTCCTTGTGTGACCAAAGCTAAGACTGGCAGCTTCAACTTAGAGATATTTACAATGATCTCAAATTCACTTCTTTTAGACTTGGTTGCTTCTTAATCACGGAAGGAAATACTTTAAACAACATATTTGAGTCTACTGTACAGTAATACAGTAAAAGTATTTGAATGAGCTGAGTGGAAATAGTAACAAGTTTGCTATACAAACTCATAATTACAATAACTAGTTGTGTGTGACTGTGGTGTGTGTGTGTGTGTGTGTGTGTGTGTGTGTGTGTGTGTGTGTGTAGAGANTGTGTGTGTGTGTGGTGTGTGTGTGTGTGTGTGTGTGTGTGTGTGTGTGTGTGTGTGTGTAGAGAAAGAGAGAGAGAGAGACTGAGAATGGTATAGTGGTGAAGAATTGTCAGGATAGTTTTGGAGCCAGAATAGCTTAAGTTTGAATTTCATAACAGAAGCTTACTTCTTGGGCAAGTCATTGAACTTCCTTGACCTCCTCATCCCTCCTCAGTAAAATGCAGATAATATTTATTTTGACAGTTGATATGAAAATTAGAGATGGCATATAGTAGGCATTCAGTAAATGACAGCTATCCTTATTTTCACTGAATTAATGTACTAATTCAACAAGCCATTTGCACTGTTTGTTTGTATTAAAAATTCTCTTCTTTTATGATTTAACCAGAGGCTAAAATTATTCCTTTAAAGAATCTTCTTTAATGATGGTTTACATTTTTAAAGTTAAAATGTTTCCAGAGTTTAGTTTGTCTAATTTAAATATGTAAGTGTGTGTTTCCCTACTTTTTTGATATCTCAACTGATATCTTAATAGTTGCTTTCGGACATTTCCATGAACAACATTCATACTTTATTGCTTTTCCAGGTCATGTGATAGCACATATTTGTATATTGTATTTGAAAAGTCTACATGGCTGTTGAATTTGAGCAGGTTCTTTTCATTAACTTTTACATTTTCTTTATTATTATGTTTAAATGAACTTTTCCATCCTAGGGAAAACATATTTTTCCTTGGTGGGATGAATCACTGTTGACTGATTCATCTCCCTCTCAGGGCGGAAGCTTGGTCTAGTGGTTCATGCTGTGATGTGTGAGTCAGTTGTTCTGGTTCCATTCCCCTTTGGCTCTTTAGTATTTGGTTAAATCCCTTGTCCAATGGAGACGTCACCTCCTTATGTATACCTCATAGGGGGACTGTCAGAAGTGATGAATTTTTGCCAGAGAGAGTGGGGAATGGGATGATGAGGGAAAGTGAAAAAAACATTAATTCTAATTTAAAGCAACACATTTGGTATTTACTTTTCCCCCTGGATCGGCGTTGACTTCAGAAAGTTAGTGATAAAGCATAAGTGGTTGGATATTGGGACTTCAATTGCAGACCAGAGGAAATAATACCTATATATCCCTTCCCCAATAGTGACACTGAAATGACTTAATAAGCAGTGAGGATTGATTGCTAACCTGAAGCTAGGAGGCCTGTTAAAGCTTTTATTACAGTGGTGTTTTCCTTTTAACTACCATTTAACTGAAGATTTTCTCAGTATGGTTTTATTCTCTGACAGAAGGGGTATGCAGGGCTAATGGCAAATATATTGTTAATATTTTATATTACTCAGTAAGCTTTCAGTTCAAAACAGGCTATAGAGATATTTAGCATAAAGAGTAAGGAGAGCTTTAAAGTGAACTGTGTCATTCTACAGCTATTTGCAAAAGAATCCATAAAATGTAGAGATTTTCTTTATACATACATCAATAAAATAATAAATTCAGCATTAGAATAAGCTAGTCATCTATTTATTAAATGAGGGTATGCCAAAGCATTCTTCTAAGTTTCATAATTTGATGTTATTATTTAAATGTATAGGCAAAGTATTAGGAATCAGTTTGTGTAAGTCCACTTTTAAGTCAAATTATTGTTGAATTTTTCTCCAACTCTGTCCCTTTGAATATTAAAATGAACATTTTTTTTCTCATGTTATTTTCCCTATCTATGCTGTTTGCAGAGGCAGTTTCATCAGAGCCTGAATTTTTATTGTCTTAGTTTGTATCCACCAGAAAGACCCTTAGAAAAGGACTTGATACAGCCAGTTTATTTTGGAGATGATTCCAGAGAGTAGGGGAATGAGGAAGGGAGAAAGAGAAGAGAAAGGAAGCCAAGAGTGTGTTATCAAGCCAATTATTACAATGTGCCACTGCAGCCCAATCTGACTGGGGATCTCTGGGATACCTGTAGAATGTGCCTCAGGATTATCCTCACAGAGAGACAATGAAGCTGAGGTATTTATCCCCACCCAGCAGTGCCTGAGGTCTACTTCTTGGTGCATTAACTCTCTTACGGCTTGCCCATTCACAGGTGAAGCATGCTCCCAAGTCTAGAAAAATCTTGCAGGCAAGTAGAGACAGGTGTTCCTAAGCAGTTTTTAACATGGGAGGTTGTGCCAGGGGGACATGAGCAGGCATTGACACAGTATTTCACATACTCTTTCCTTCTTAGTTTTTTTTTTCTTCTGGCAGAAATTTCTCCCAGGTCTCTGCCAATACATTGTTTTGCTTCTTCCTTAGGAAGTGTTGCCATATTAGCTTCTTATTCTAAAAAATTGTGGCAAAATATACATAACATAAAATTTACCATATTATTAATTTTAAAGTGTACAGTTTAGTGGCATAATGTCGTACGACTATCACCACCATCCATCTCCAGGACTTTGTTATCATTCCAAACTGAAACTGTATCTGTTAACAATAGCTCTCTATCCCCCTCTCTCCTTAGCCCCTGGTAACCTCTATTCTACTTTCTGTCTCCATGAATTTGACTATTCTAGGTATCTGATATTAAGTGGAATCATATAATATTTGTCCTCTTGTGTCTGGATTCTTTCACTTAGCATAATGTCTTCAAGGTTCATCCATGTTGTGGCATGTATCAGAATTTCATGCCTTTTAAATATTCTATTGTATGTATATACCACACTTTATCTGTTCATCTATTGATAGACACTTGGGTTGTTTTCACCTTTGGATATTGTGAATAATGCTGCAAGGAACACTGTGTATTAATATATATTCAGGTCCCTGCTCTCAATTCTTTTGGTTATATACCTAGAAGTAGAATTGCTGAATCATATGGCAATTTTATTTTTAATTTTTGAGGAACTGCCATATTGTTTTCCATAGCAGCTGAACCATTTTACATTCCCACTAGTCTACAGGAGTTCCAATTTTTCCACATCCTCATCATCACTTGTTATTTTATGTGTGTGGTTTTTTTTTTAATAATAGCCACCTTAACAGATGTAAAGTGTTATTCTATCTTTTATAACTTACTTTATCCTTACCTTATCTCTGTTCTTTGAACATCTTTGGTGGAGAGCAAATCACACTTTAAATTTTTCATGTAAAAGTTAGTTGACTTAACATGTTCTTTTAGATAAACATCTACTTTTTCTGTCATAAATTGATACAGTATTATTATAGAGAATTTGGAAAATATAAAAATATATAAAGAAGGTAACAAAATTCACCTGTAGTCTTATGAATTAAATATAACTGATGAAAACTATGATATATTTAATAATTTATTTAAAATATTTATATGATGGTGACTTGTAAAGCTTGGACTCCAAAGCCAGACAATCTTGGAGTTAAATCCTGATTCAATATCTGTTTGACTTTGGGAAAATTACATGACCTCTAAAAACCTCGATTTCTCTACCTACATATATGGAAATAATAACAATAACTTAGGGTTGTTGTGAAGATTAAATATTCATCATGCAATGGTGTGTTATCAAGCAAATTACTATAAAAATATAGACCTGAAGCCTGCCACTATGGGCTATGGGCAAAGAGACATTAATAAAGAAATCACTGTAGTGATTATGTATAATTGTAAACTAAGAAAATTCTTGGAAGAAGTAAAAACATACTTCTGGGATAGCTTATTGAAAAAGGCCTGACCTAGTCATGGGTCTTAGATCTTGCTTAGGAAGTAATGTTTGGAGGCATCTAAAATTTTAAGAGTTTACTGGACAAATATTGGGTAAAGGTCGTATTGTAGGCAGAGGGGATAGTTGTTTTAAGGTGGATGAAGATACAATGGGAATACACAGGAAATAGCACTAAATTCATGACTGGAGACTCAGAAATGATTGGTATAATGGGAAATATGGAGTGGATTTTTGAAGGAAGGGGAAGATTTTGCTGAGTAGAAATTGAAGGAAGGCAAAGAGTACACTCTGAGCTGAGAGGAATTTTAGAAGCTTTCTCCAGATTCTTTAGAAGTTGGATTATCATTTGGTGTACTGCATTACTAAAGTATGAAGAAGGGGTAATGGTAGGTTAAAATGGTGGAGTTCGCAGAGGCCAGATGATGAAGAATGTCAAAGCCATACACAATCTAGACTTTTATCTGTGAGCAATGGGGACTTATTGAAGGAGTCATGGAGGAATATGACCAGATTTGCATTTTTGAAATAATATTCAGCAGGAAATGTGAAAAATAGATTGGGAGTTGAGGTGAGATTGGAAGCAGCAAAAGCAATTAAGGAGATAGGGCAATTATTTTGATAGTCCTTCAGGAGATGACGAGGACCTGGATTGAAGCTGTGATTGTGGGGATGAGCAGGATGGAGAGTTTTGAGAAACAAAGTGTTAGAATAGCACTTAGTGACTCATGGGATATGGAGGATGAGAGAGAAATATAGAATAGTGTGAGATTTCTGTCGGGTGATTGAAAGAAGTGGAAATATGGAGTAAGTGTGGCCCTCCCCACCTCTTTTTGAATGTAGAGCAACAGTTCTCAACCTTCCTAATGCTGCGACCCCTTAATACAGTTCCTCATGTTGTGGTGACCCCCAACCATAAAATTATTTTCGTTGCTATTCTATAACTGTAATTTTGCTACTGTT
>NW_017732070.1:441035-464334 GCF_001890085.2 Hipposideros armiger
TATATATATATATATATATATATATATATATATATATATATATATATATATATATATATATATATATATATATTAGCTTGAAGGTAATGAAAAATTTCAGGGTTGGAAATGAAAATTTGAGAGATATTAGTACAAAACAGCAATTGAAGTCAATGAAATGTCCCCCCTGCCCCGACCAATTTCTTCCTCATCTCTTCTTCTCAAGGCTAACTTCTTATATTTTGTGTTTCAGTTTAAAACTACTGCCTCCAAGAGGCTTTCCCTTCTACCTGAGTGAGTTAGGTGCTCTGTTGGCACACTATTCTGAGCCTCAGCACTCTCCTTAAATGCTTGTCCTCCTGGCAAGATCACTGAAGGCAGGGACTATGCCAGCCTCATTCCGTTCAGTATAGCTAGTGTCTAACAGAATGCTTGGCACATGGGAAGTATTTATATGTTGATTGACTAATTGAATAAATGAATAAAGAAGATTGTTCAGGAAAAATGAGTATAGTGAGAAGAAAACCTCAGGGTCACATATATAGAGAGATATCAAATAAGATAAGCATTTAAAGTGAGTGTCCTTTAAGAGCCAATTATTGATCTTGATTGACCACTAATGTTTTTGGTATTTCCTTCTGCTATTTGTTTGTTTGTTTTCATTTTTGTTGTTGTTTATTTTGGCATGTAGTTAAAAAATTAACATAGTTATCACTCTAGATATACATAATTTATTTTTTCCACTTAATATTTTAACACAAGCATTTTCCTTATATTTGAAATGTCTCCATTTTTTACTTAGACTTTATTTCATTTTTGTAGTTTAGATAATAAGTTCATAGGCACTTATTTGCGACATAGCAGTGAATTTTATTCATATAGGGAGGGTTTCAGAATTGCTATCACCTTATCCTAATGCACTTGCTCATTCACATGTGCATACAGTCATTTAAAACTGTGAGGTTATATGTAAGATTTGATTGTCAACCTCACAGAGCTCCTTGTAGGATGGAAGAGACAGATATGCACACAATTAATTATAAAAAAAGATAATAAGTACTCTAATAGAGAGGTCTATTCTAAGTACCATTAAGCTACAGTGAGGGAGCACCCTACAAATGTTCACTTAAGTTAATACCTGCTTCAGGGTGGTATTTTAAATTAAATGTAGTTGTGTTCTCTTCTTAATTTTGCATTAAACACAATTCTATTTTTGAATATTTCTCTTTTTAAGCTTTAGAACATATGTTTGCTTACTTCTATGCTTAGAGGGAAGGGAAACAGGCATCTATTAATTACTTGCTATGTACCTGGCACTGTACTAGGTGAAATTATTCATATCATTTATTTTAATCTTCATTATTTCCTTTATAATAGCTGTAGTTATCCTTGTTTGACATAAGAAGAAAATAAAGCTCAGAGAACTTAAATTATCTGCCCTTGATCGTGTGAGTCATAAATAATAAATTCAGGGAATAAGTATTCAAATCAAGGTCTATCTAATACCAAAGACCTTGTGCTTTTATTATATTCTAAATATGTAACTCAATCTGATTCTTAAAGAAAACTAGAACCTTGAAAAGAGACTTTTGTATATGTAGAATATCTATATGTCTATATCATAATTCACAGTAATGTTTTAATATGTTATAGTGCCCAATAAAGCTATCATTTGATTTTCCATGCTAATATGGAAGTGTTGTGACATGGAAAATGACATTTGTAGGTAACTTCATACTTTCTTTTTACCAATAAATTTACCTTTTCCCCTCCTCTTCTATGAAGACTTTTCCCAGATCTATTAAATAGGAGAAAAACAACAAACTTAAATTTGAGTCCCAATTCTCTTAATGCCTTGTGTTAGCAGCAATGATAGACAACGAAATCTCCCTAACAAATTACTGGTCAAAGGAAGAATACGATAGTACTTGAGTAGTGATCTTCAGTTGTTTTCCTTATGTTCATTTCATTTTCCCAACCAGAGCAGCATTCCTCAGGCAGTGTCTTCTCCCTCCCCCTCTCCCTCTCTCTCTCTCCCTCTCCCTCTCCTTTCTTTTACTCTTCCTCTTTTTCTCCCCCCGCAGCTTCTGACGAGTACAAGGTATAGAGTAAGGCCTTGATAAATATGTGTTCAGTTGACAGGTGGAGGAGCCAGGGGCTGAGCTGACCTCATACTACAATGTCAGCTGCTGAATAATAGAGTGGTCTATGTGATTAATGTATTTATGTATTCAACTTGTATTAGCAATATCCTCCTTGCCATCTTTCCATCCCGTGTCCTGATCGCTCAGCTATGCATTTGTAGAAAGGCATTCTATAAAATGTATTTATTAATAAAACAAGAAAGAGGAGGCATGTGCTGGGATAAAGGTGTTAGGGAGTTATTTATTTGACAATATTTAAACAATTCATGTAAATGTTCTGTTTTATATGTACACACAGATTGTAGATATAGCCAATCAACAGTTTCTGTTTCAATAGCTGAGATTGAGAATGACATATTCATAAGATGGTGACTTTATTACACTATCCAGAGCTAGTTTTTTTTGTTGTTTGTTTGTTTGTTTTGCTTCATGTTTCTTAGGGATGTAACACACAATGTAGTTAAAAATGTCTCTATTCAGGATCATAACTGATGTTTTATTTCATAGAAATGCATTGTGTAAAGCAGTAATCAATGATTTCTTTTAACTAAAATAACCCAAGCTGAAAATAGCCTTAGAAGCAATGATAAGTAACTGTTCTTTAGTTACCGGGAAGAGAGACAAAACATTTTCTGGATGACTCTTCTCATGTATTAAGTTGAATACATAAATTAGTTTATTGAGATATGATTGATATGCAAAAAGCTGTACATAGTTAATGTATACAGCTTGATGAGTTGGGGTTAAGTATACATTATGAAACCATCACCACCAACAAAGCCGTAGACAAACCATCACCTCTCAATTTCTTCCTGCCCCCTATATTTTTATTGTGTGAGTGTGTGGGGGAAGAAGGGGAGTAAGAACACTTATATGAGAGCTATTCTCTTAGCAAATTTTAATCTTCTGTTTTTACAAACCTAGAAGGTAGGAGCAGAGGTAGAACCCATTAGGATTATTCAGTTTTTACATGCGCAGATACAGAGAGGATATTGTTGGTATGGTCTAATTAGATTTAGCTATATTAGGTATAGCAATACCTAACAAGATACTTAAGGTAGTATCTTTTAGCAAAAGGGGTTTTATGAGGATTACTGGATTCACACTATTTGTGAGGGATTATAACTAATGTTTACAAAGCGGATGTAACTATCTATATGTCTTTGCTTACATTGTGAGGTTTTTAGACCATTACAACCTTTTTTTCACGTGGAAAGTTGGCATCTCTCTGCTGGCCAGAGTAGCCAGTCATCCTTAGTGAAGCACATGTTGTTTCATTGGCTCATTTCTCTGGGGTCCTCCTTTGTCCTGATTTCTGGGTCCATTCCACAATGTCTTGATCCATTTCTTAGAAACTCTAGCTGTTGGCCTCTAGGGAATTCTGGTTTTTGTTGCTTGGGGAACTGTAGGGACTTTAACGTTCTCACTGTAGACCCTTTTGGGTCAAAGCCAGGGCTTTGCTAGTGTTAAAGACCTCACCCTTCTGGGTTTACTATAGGGGTTGTCCTTGTCCTTGCTGGTGGCTTTCTACACTCTATCCTTAGTGGTCTGGTGTGTCCTCTGTCTCTGTATCTCATGGAATGGGAGATGTAGTATTTAATTCTTGTGGAAAACCAATAATTTTTGGCAGGGAAAGTTTTGCTGGAAGTATCACATGGAAGACTAACTAACTCCTTCAGGAAATACTTGTGATATAGCCTGGTACCTGGGAACAGCGATTCATAGGTTTGTTTACTTTCAAGCACTTCATAGCCATACCTATGCTGTGCTATGTTATGCTGCTAGGATCAAAGAGCCTTTGATCATCCTTTTATTTTAAGCAATATGAGTCAATTGCTAACTAAAATGTGAGAGGTACACTTTTTACTCAGATGTGTGTTTTATTTAATCTCATTTATTCAATTTTGGGATTACAGTTCTAAAATATTATTTACCTATCATCTATCTATCATCTATCTCTATCTCTCTTTTTTGGTAATTTCTAGCTCTTTTTGCAATTTCATTATTCAACTCAATAATGGACAGAGATGGACATCTGACCCAAAGCCACTCAGTGCATTCATCTGTTAATGGACAATCAGATTCTCTTTCTGGGAATTTGAATAATGAGGGATTCAGACCAGTCATTTGGCAATGACCTATGGCTCTATATGTGACCATGAAAACTTCAGGCTAATGGCCACATTGGAACTTTGGCTTGTCTTTGGTCAAATTCCAACTCTAAGCAATCATATGACTGAAAGGGTCTGGTACTATGATTGATATATAAAAGGAATCATTTCTGCATGAGAAATTGGGGAACAGAAAACAATAATAAATATCTTTTTTTGAATTTATAATGTTTGAGAATTTACTATATTATTTACTTGTCTTTCTATTTCACTGACTTTTCTTCCCCTGCTAACAGTTGTGAGTCTAAGAGGCTAAGATTATTTGAGCAAGTAATCTTTTTTTTTTTTCAAATATTTAATTGGGGAATTGGGGGAGGGGAACAGCCAAGTTGTTGTTCTTCAATCTTAGTTGTGGAGAGTGCAGCAAGCTCAGATACAAGCCCAGTGGCACTTCTCAGGTCAAGGTGCTGTGTTCAATTAGTTGCGGGTGGGCATAGCCACCATCCCATGTGGAAGTTGAACCAGTAGCCTTGTTGTTAAGAGCACGAGCTCTATCCCCTGAGCCACCCGGGCAGCAACTCAACTCAAGGTGCCAAGTTCAGTCTTTAGTTTTGAGCGGGTGTAGTTCACCCAGGCAACCTTGTTGTTAGGAGCATGTGCTCTCATCAGCTGAGCCATCCTGCTACCTGTTGGCAGCTCAGTGGCAGCTCGCTAGGGCACAGCTCACTGGCTCATGTGTGAATCGAACTGGTGATACGTGCTCAGAGCTCGCACTCTTGAGCAAGCTCTTAACCAATGGAGCCACTTGGCCGGCCCCTGGGTAAGTAGTCTTAGTTATCTAGATGCATGTGCACATTCCTGGACAAATTATAAAGAGGTCTTGAAGTAGGCTAGTTTGGGAGCATGTTTAGAATGAAACTGGACTTGGGGACTTTACATTGCATTGTAAAGCAATTTTCTAAGCTCATATATTGGTCAAGAAACATGAACTGCAGGACAATGAATAAGCAGTTGTAGTTCTTGAAAGAGCAGGGAGTATTCCTATGGGAAGGGAACACCAGGCAGTTTGGAAGAACATCATGGATAAATCACCACTTTTCTTCTGTATCTAGATAGTTGATAATCTGCTGACCTTAAAACAGGGAGAATATCCTGGGTTATCCAGGTGGGCCCAGTGGAATTACAAAGGGTCCTTAAATGTGGAGGGAAGAGACAGCAGAATCAGTTTCAGAGTGATGCAATGTGAGAAAGACTTAGCCAGTCATTGTTGTCTTTGAAGATAGAAGTGGCCACAACCCAAGGCAGTTTCTAGAAGCTGGAAAAGGCAAGGAAGTGGAGATTCCAGCAGGAATTCAGCCCTGACATCTTGATTTTAGTCCAGTGAGACTTCTGACCTCCAGAACTACAAGATAAATTTGTGTTGTTTTAAGGCACTAAATTTGTGGTAATTTTTTACAGCAACAATAAAAAACTAACACCATAGGATATAACCTATATATCTCCTTTTGTAAGGTTATTTGCCTAAGTGACATTACTGATAAAGTGCATTTAAAGCCTGTATTTAAAGCCAGGTTATCTGACCCCAAAGTTTGTGCTCTTCTTCTCTGTTTTACAAGCTCTGCTCTTATTAAACAATGCTTCTCTGGAATTTTCTCTTGGATGAAGTTACAATTTTTAGTTTTCTGGGGTTTTTTTTCCCCCTCTTTTTATTTATAACCCTTTCTTCTGTTGCATTCAGGTATGTTTGCTTCCTAGTGGGAGAAATTATTCCCACCAACTGTCATGCCTAGCAGAGACTTTTTCCCAAGTTGGTTAGAGCATGTGCTCTTAACAAGGTTGCCAGTTCAATTCCCCCATGGGATGGTGGGCTGCACCCCCCACCCCCACCCTGCAAATAGATAGAAAACAGTGACTGGATGTGCAGCTGAGCTGTGCCCTCCACAACTAGACTGAAGGACAACAACTTGACTTGGAGCTGATGGGTCCCGGAAAAAAAACACTGTGATCCAATAAAAATTTTAAAAAATAAAAATAAGTAGCTTAAAAATAAAAAATCACTCTGAATGTTAATTTGAGCTGTTGAAGTAAGAGTGATTCTGTCTCAGAAGTCATATAAATGAAAAATATTTGCAAATCTTTGAGAAATAAAAATTTCCTGGGCAGCCAGATGGCTTAGTTGGTTAGAGTGCATGCTCTTAACAACAAGGTTGCCAGTTCAACTCCAGTGCAGGATGGTGGGCTGTGCCCTCTCAGCAAGATTGAAAATGGCGACTGGACTTGGAGCTGAGCTGCGTTCTCCACAACTAAGATTGAAGGACAACAACTTGACTTGGAGCTGATGGGTTCTGGAAAAAACACATTGTTGCCCAATAAAGTTAAAAAAAATTTCTTACCTGCCTAAATTAAATAAAGTTATATTTAAATTATACAAACATATAGGTTAGTATGGCATGGCTTTAGATAGTATCTTATGACAAGAACAATTTTTACTGTTTATGAGATTAGATAAGAAGCATTTGGAGTTAGAATAATTTTTTTTTTAAATTGGGGAATTGGGGGAGAGGAACAGTGTTGTGGAATTGGGGAAGGGGACCAGGCAAGTTGTTGTTCTTCAATGTTAGTTGTGGAGGCTACCAGTCGCCATCTGGCTGCCTGTCAGCAGCTCATGGCCTCTAAGCTCAAGGTGCTGTATTCAGTCTTAATTGTGGGTGGGCGTGGCCACCATCCCATGCGGGAGTCAAACCAGCAGCCTTGTTGTTAAGAGCGCATGCTCTATCCACTGAGCCATCCGGGTGGCAGCTCAGCTCAAGGTGCTGAGTTCAGTCTTTAGCTATGGACAGTCATAGTCCACCATCGAAACAGGCAGTCTTGTTATTAGGAGCACGTGTTGTCACCAGCTGAGCCATCCTGCCACGTGTTGGTAGATCAGTGGCAGCTCATCTCTGGCGCAGTATCACTGGCCCATGTGGGAATTGAACCAGCAGCCCTGTTGCTCAGCTCGCATTTTTACGCTAACTCTTAACCAACTGAGCCACTCGGCTGGGCCCCAGAACAACTTTTGTTTTAAATTCAAGCTTGCTCTTATTTGTGTGTTTATGGAATAATTATTTCTGAGTTTTAATTTCCTGATTTTAAAAATGGTGATAACATAACTACATAAGGTTTAAATGAGAATTCATGTGGAGCACATTGTAATCCATATAACACTATACAAATATAAGGTGTAATAATTATTATTGTTATGAGATTTGAGAGAGAATATATGAGTCTATTTGAAAGCAATTCACTTGCTGTATGAAAAGTTTGGCTGATTATCATTTCCCTAAGGAATTCCTACTGTCAGTTTTGTTTGAACAATTACTGGTTGATCAAGGAAATATTATGAATCAATTTCAGTAATACACATTATTATTAGCTTTCCCAAACTAATTTAGAACACTGAGGTCCCTCAGTGTTCAGAACTCATAACATTTATTGTTTATAACAGCGGTTAACAAACTTGACTACACATCAAAAATCACAGGAGGAAATTAAAAAAAAAGTCCTGGGTCTCATGCTGAGATATTCTTTTTATATGTTCTATTTTTATTTTTTTGAATTCCTGATAATTCTGGTTACTATGACGGTTTGGACACCACTGGTATATGCTAGTCTTTTGATAATCGGTAGTCTTATTTAACTTGTTCTGGTAGGTAATTTTTCATGTTTTAAATTTTTTTCTCAGTTATGTTGTAAGCTTTGTATCTCAACAAATGTGGCTTGTACCAAATATTAATGCTGATGATGTTTACATAGGGAAAAGTACTGAATCTCTCACAGGCCACAAGTAGTTGTTTGTACTGCAATTGTTTGGAGAGATGATAGCAAGTTTTTAATTATTCATAACACATGCTTAGAAAGCTTGGAACTTGAAGAAACCATAGTAATTACATTCTTCTACCTCTTTGTTTTTCCTCTTCCCCAGATAAAGAAATTTAGGCCAAGAAAAGTTAAAAGGCCCATCTAAGATGATGAACTTAGCCACCAAGACTGAAGTTCCCAGGCCTTGCCTTTTCCCTCTATTCATAATAATTGTAGAAGGCATAATCAAAACTCACAAATAGTCAAATTCCTAACCTCAGCAGGAAGTCAATCTTCTCTCTTTTACTAGAATTCTTAATAAGTGGCAAATTCCTACACTATAATTTAAAAAATTTCCCCTTGAATAGTATGTGGTGGATGTGCTAAACAAGCATCTAAAAAATTCAAGAAGTAAAGGCAAACCTTCTGAATCAACCAGAATGTTTTTTACCTTCAATTGTTTTTAGGTTGTTTTTCCTGCTCTCCCATATATTACCTAGCATGGAAATTACTGCAATGTTAACCTCGTCCAACATCATTAATGAAACCGATCCAAACTGAAGTGAACAAATTGGATATTAAAATGCAGAATAGGGGGCCAGCCAAGTGGCTCAGTTGGTTAAGAGCTCGCTCCAGAGTTTGAGCTCTGAGCAACTGTGGTTCGATTCCTGGCCCGAGCTGAGCTGCCAACAGATGGCAGGATGACTCAACTAAAAAAAAAAAAGCAGAATAAAAATCACATACAAAAGCAAAAGAAAATTTCCACCTTACTAAATAATGAAGCACTTTTCTACTTGCAGTTTTACCCAACCAGATATAGGACGAAATTCCTCTTATATAAGTTTTTGAAAAAGTAGACTAATTCTCCTTCCATCACCATATATTTGATCCAGTTTACCCTCATCTACCATCCCATCCCCCCTTACCCTCTGGTAACCACTAAACTATCATCTGTGTCTATGAGTTTTTGTTTCCTTCTTTGTTTGTCTTGTTCCTTTGTTGCTTTAAGTTTTATATCCCACGTATTAGTGAAATCATATGGTTCTTGACTTTTCCTGTCTTATTTCGCTTAGCATAATAATCTCAAGATCCATCCATGCTGTTACAAATGGCACTATTTCATCTTTTCTTATGGCAGAATAGTATTCCATTATGTATAAATACCACATCTTCTTTATCCAATCATCTATGGAAGGACACTTTGGTTGTTTCCATGTCTTGGCCACCATAAATAAAACTGCAATGAACATCAGAGCACATATATCTTTACGGATAAATGTTTTCAGTTGTTTTGGGTACATACACAGGAGAGGGATTGCTGGGTCATATGGTAATTCTATGGAAAGAGAACTGACTCTGGATAGTGAACACACAATATGATATATAGATGATGCATTACAGAATTGTACACTTGAAACCTATGTAATTTTACTAACCATAGTCACCCCCAATAAATTTTAATTTTAAAAAAAGGAAAAGTAGACTAGTAATGTTTCAGGAATTACACATTTCAGAAAGGTTTCATTTATTCTAAATTCCTCTTTTGTCTGCTCCTGAAGTAGCATAAATGATCTGTTTCTTTGAAATTCCTACTAAACTCTACATTTTTTAAGGGATAGATCATGTATTATTCATTTTTGACCTTCTAGTACTTACCTTGTGTTTGCCTGTCAAGAAATATCTGTTCAACTGAACTGAAAAGGGAAGAAAACAAAAGCCATGAAAACCAGAGTTAAATACTATTTTTCCAACTTCAAAGCTATTTTCATTTCTAGCAAAACTCCAATGAAAACTTTTTTTGTACTAAAATTTATATAGAAGCTGGTTCCTTTGCTTTTTTATTAGATTACTTTTGATTTGACTTTTGACAATGAAATTTGTAAAAAATCAAGGGATGTTAATGTTTTGAGTTTTAAGGATTAGAGATTAGATTATTATTTGAAAGAGGTATGTTAAAAACCAGACTGCTAAAGTAAAAGTAATAATTAGGAAGGGATAAAAATTCACTCTTTTAACCAATACCAGGAACTGTCCCAGGTAATGAGGATAAAACAGTGAACAAAAAAGAGTTCTAAGTCTGTGCCTTCCCCAAGGAGGAGGATAGAATATGGGCACACATACTGCCAGGTGGTAAGTATTAGGAAGATAAACAATGAAATAAAGGGATAAAGGATGACTGGAGAACAGTGCTCCATTTGGTAGAGTGGTCACAAAGACTTCCCTGAGGAAGTGATATTTAAGCCAGCTAATAATGTGATCACTCAGCATAAGAAATTTTGGGGGTATTGTACACAGTTAAATTGTTAATCCCTTATTTTTGTAAGTCTAGAATAACAGAATATTTTTAAAAGTGAAAGGTATTTTAGAGTGACTCTCTGTTTATTACAAGCCCTCCCATTTTACAGATGAGGAAACTGAGGCCCTGTTAGGACAGACTGCTCAGATCACATAGCTTCTTGGTAACTTGCAAGTAGAACCTGGTTTATCAGTACCCAGGCCAATGATCTTCCCTACTACCAATCTTTTCTCCATCAGTTTTTGCATGGGAAACTGCAGAAGGGGGATAAAGTTAAGTAATATTGGCTTAAGAAGATATATGGAATATGGGAGAGGCAATGTCATTCTTCTGCAGAGACAATGAGAAGAAATTATATCAGGGACCAGTTCTGTGTATTTGAGCATTAGGTGTGTTTTCTTAGCAAAAGTTGGTAGAGCAAGCTCTTTTTTTACTGAATGTTTCCTTGAGTTGTTGCCTCATCACTAGCTTCATGGAGTTCCTAAATGTTGAGGCCTTGAAAAATTCCCTTCATTTACTTTTACAGAATGGTTGGCTCTGCATCTCAGGCTATTCCTGTTTGCTGATAAGGGGCATTTGGCTGTTAGTTAAAATAAAAAGAAAAAGGATCATTAATACCAGCAAAGACAATCAGTCTACCGGAGGCTCATCTGGTTCATATTATCTCAACCTGTTCTAACCTTCATATTTCAATGTATGTAGTACACATGAATCCATGAAAACTGACAGAATAAATCAGACATTTTCTCTTTTACTGGTTTACTTAAATTTCTTTGCATGTCATCATCAATACCAACTATCATTAAAAAAATTAATATACTCAGTCTTAATCTGTTGAGGCTACTATAACAAAAATACCATAGATTGGGTGGTTTACATAACAGACGTTTATTTCTCACAGTACTCAGGGCTGGGAAGTCCAAGGTGAAAATGCTGGCAGATTTGATGTTTGGTGAGGACCTGCTTTCTAGTTCATTGTCAGCCATCTTCTCTTTCTATTTCTGGGTTCCTTTTTCTTTGTTTTAAGATTTTTAATTAAAATACAGCTAACATACAATATTATATTAGTTTCAGGTGTATATCATAGCTATTGAGTAGTACTCACCTAGTTCTATACAGTGTTATTATCACATTATTGATTTTATTCCCTATGCTAAAGAAGTGATCACCATGCTATAAGTCCAGCAACCATCTCACACTGTACCACACTATCACAAATATTATTGATCTTCCCCCTCCTTTTTAAATTTCAATTAAAGTTGACATTCAATATTATTTTATATAGTTTCAAGTGCACAGCATACTGGTTAGATATTTATATAATTTAGGAAGTCATCCTTCTAACTAGTACCACCTGGAACTATATATAGTTTTTACCATATTATTGATTATATTTCCTATACTTTACATCCCCATGATTATTTTGTAACTACCAATTTGTATTTCTTAATATCTTCAATTCACCTTTTCCACCCTGTCCCTTACCCTTTTCCCATCTATTACCCTGATAGATATAATACCTACCTGGCACTATACATAGTTATTATAGTATTATTGACTATATTATGCTATACCCGACATCCCTATGACTACTGTGTAACAACCAAATTCTTAATTCCTTCCCCTTTCAACCCATCCCTAAACCCCTCCCATCTTAAAGAAGTCCCTCTAAGATTCCTTATAATACTGGTTTGGATGATGATGGACTCCTTTAGCTTTTTCTTGTCCCAGAAGCTCTTTATCTGTTCTTCAATTCTAAATGATAGCTTTGCTGGGTAGAGTAATCTTGGTTGTAGGTCCTTGATTTTCTTCACTCTGAATATTTACTACCAATCCCTTCTGGACTACAGTTTCTGTTGAGAAATCAGCTGACATTCTTATGGGGGCTCCCTTGTAGGTAACTAACTGCTTTTCTCTTGCTGCTTTTAAGGTTCTCTTTTTTTTCTTTAAACTTTGGCATTTTAATTATGATGTGTCTTGGTGTTGGCCTCTGATTTCATCTTATTTGGGACTCTCTGCACTTCCTGGGCTTGTATATCTATTTCTTCACGAGGTTAGGGAAGATTTCTGTCATTATTTCTTCAAATAGGTTTTCAATTCCTTGTTCTCTCTCTTCTCCTTCTGTTCCCCCTTTCATGCAAATGTTGGTATGCTTGATGTTTTCCCAGCACCCCTTAAACTCTCCTCAGTTTTTTGGATTCTTTTTTCTTTTTGCTGTTCTGGTTGGGTGTTTTCTCTACCTGATTTTCTACATCACTGGTTGGATCCTCTGCTTCATCTAATCTACTGTTGCATTGCTGTAATATATTCTTCATTTCCATTATTGTAATCTTTATTTCTGACTGGTGCTTTTTCATGTTTTCTATCTCCATTTTTATCTTTCCTATCTCTTTGTTAAAGTTCTCCCTGAGATCAGTGAGCGTCCTTATAACCAGTGTTGAGAACTCTGCATCTGATAGCTTGCTTATCTCCATTTAGCTCAGCTCTTTTTCTAGAGTTTTGTTCTATTCTCTTATCTGAGACATGTTTCTTTGTCTCCCCATTTTGGCTGCCTTCCTGTGTTTGTTTCTATGGTAGGGCTTCTATGTTTTCTCATTTTAGTAGAGTGGCCTTATGTAGTAGGTGTGCTGTGGGGCTCAGTGGCACAGTCTTTCTTGTCACTTGAGCCATGCACTCCAGGTGTGTTCCTTGTGTAGATTGTGTGTGCCCTCCTCTTATAGTTGAGCCTGGTTGATAATTGCACATCAATGGGAGGGACTGACTGTTGGGTTCGCTCATTGGGAGGATTGGCCTTGACTATAATAGAAGAGTTGTAGTGCAGGGGCTGACCCTACAGAGCAGGATCTGCCTCATCAGGACTCTGGTGACTGCCCAATCTGGCCCTTGGGTGTGTCATATTTGAAGGTGGGTGGGTGATGCTCCAGCTCATTTTGAATCTGGCCACTAGGGGTGCCAGCTCCAAGACCGCCTTGGAGGGCATCCCCTATAGATCAAGTTCAGCCACAGCCCATGCCCCACCCAGAACCACCTGGCAGGACCAACAAAGAAATCTCCAGATGGTTGCTGCCCATGCCATGCTTGGATGTGCCTTGAGAGGCCAAACTGTGAACCAAGGTTGGATGCCGTTAGTGCCATGCTTAGGGCTGCTCAGCCAGAGGTACAGGACATGCTTAAGCCAGATGCTGCTTTTCTGGGTTCTGTGAACCTTTGAGAGACCCTAGGAAAGTTGGGTGGGGTGAGATCTCAAATTGCTAGGGCATGGCGAATGAATGGTGAGACAGATATGGTGGCCACCTGTGTCTGCATGGCAGGAAGGGGGAGGGCTTAACAAAGAAACAATGGCCTCTACTACCTCCTCTGTCCAGGAGAAAGCTGCTTCTCCAGGCTCTGTCCCAAGCCAGACAACTCAGTTCCTCACCATATGTCCCTGTCGCCTTTCTAGCTGCTGCCCCAGTTCTGGAGCTCAGAGTGAGTGATTCTATTGGTGGATAAGTCCATGTACAATCCCTTTAAGAGAAGATCCTGGGAGTGCAGCCACCCTCTGTCGCATTCAGTCACAATCTCTGTTGGTTTTCACAGCTAGAAATTATGGGGGCTTGTCTCCCTAGCACTGGAACCCTGGGCTGGGGTGAGGCTGGGCCTTCTTGCTTCTCTGGGGGTTGTGGGGGGGACTTCCACAACCAAAATATTCCTCCTGATCTTTAATGGTCACACATGGGTGTGGGACCAGCCTGTTCCTCTTCTCTGCCCATCCTACCAGTCTCGAGGTGGCTTCTTCTGCATGTCTGTAGTCTGTAGAACTTTGGTTCAGCAAGAATTTAGGTGACTCTCAATGATGGTTGTTTTGTAGTTTAGATGTAATTTTAATGTGGTCGTGAGAGAAGATAAGCACAGCATTTACCTACTGCAGCCATCTTGGTATTTCCTCCTGGGTTGTCTTTTATAAGGGAACTAATCCTATTCCTGAGGGCCCCACCCTCATGATCTAATTACCACCCAAAGGTTCCACCTAATACCATCACACTGCGGGTTAATTTTCAGTATATGAATGGGGAAGCACAAGTATTCCATCTAAAACACACTAAGATAATTTTATGTTCTTATTTGAAAGTTTTGTTAAATCTGTACTAATGAGATCTTGATGTAGTTCTCTTAGCAAGTGTTCATAAAAGCATATTTTAATAACTTCACCTATTACCTATTTGGTATCTAAGAACAATCTACTAAAAAAAAGAGCACAAAAAAGTGTCTTAATGTTTTACACAGCAAATATATTGTTTTATTTTACCCTGCACATTTATTTCATGTGGCTTCACACTGCGTCTGTATAACAAACATTCTGGAGTTTTTGTTTTGTTTTGTTTTGTTTTTAAACCTAATAGTCAATACAGCATAGCTACTAAAAACATTGTTTCTGGTGCCAGATTATGCCTGGGTTTAGATTTGTTATATCCTAGCTGTTTCACCTTGGGTAAATTTCTTAAGCTCTCTGTGTCTCAGTTTTATCATCCATAAAATGGAGGAAATATTAGTATTTATTTTGTACAAATGTTATAGAGATACAAGGAATTAATATATGTGAAGTGTTTTAGAGCAGGACCAATAGAAATATGCACCATCAATATTGGCTATTTTTATTATGTTTATTTCAGCTTGTTAGTGAGTTTGTTGTGAAAGGAGAGGACTGGACTAAAGCATCCCTTAAGCCTTTTTTTTCCCCTCCCTGGTCATTGTCTGTGCCAAAACGATAAACAAAATCTGTAGGATGGCCTATGAGGAAAAATTTGTGACTAGATATGGAAAACAAAACTATTTTGAGCTAGGTAAAAGGGGGAATGGAGAAAGAAAAGACAAAGTGGGAGCAAGATGAGCACAGTCTCATCTGAGTTAAAGACACTAGTTGGGAATGAATCTTTAAGGTAAATTCTTTAATTTTAATTGATACCAAATTACTCTGTGAATATAATTTTAAACTTTATCATTATTGGGAGGGCCCTGCCTTCTTATGTGTATTGCATATACCATGGTAAGGAAATTGAGATTTTTTTTTGCAGAAACAAATTGGGATTTTTCACACTGCCAAGCCATAGGGATTTTTATGTTCAATTGAGATATTGTTATATTAAGGAAAAGAACAATGATGGGCTTTTGGTGATGTGCTCTCAATTATTGTAAAATGTTCTTCTAATAAGACAGATGCTTTTAAAGAAATTTAGAACATAATATGGAACATAAAAAGATTAATGGATATAATAGTTTTCAGAAGTGCTGCAAGTTGTTGGGAAAACATTATTAATTAGGGTGTCATTATTTTCTTGAAATATATATATATATATATATATATATATATTTGCACTTATATTTATAGTTGATATTAAGTATTATTTATATTAGTTTCAGGTGTATAGCACAGTGGTTAGACAATGATATAATTTAAGAAGTTACTCCACCCCCTGATAAGTCTAGTACCCATCTGGCACCATACATAGTTTTTACAACATTATTGACTGTAGTCCCCATACTGTATTTCACATCCCCATGACTATTTTGTGACTACCAATTTGTACTTCCTAATCCCTTCACCTTTCTTACCCATCCCCCCAACTCGCTTTTATTTAGGAACCATCAGTTTGTTCTCTGTATCTATGAGTGTATTTCTGTTTTGTTTGTTTGTTTATTCTGTTCTTTAAATTCCACATATAAGTGAGATCATATGAGATAGTCTTTCTCAGTCTGACTTATTTCACTTAGCATAATATCCTCTAGGTCCATCCATTTGTTGCAAATGATAAGGTTTTATTTTTTTTATGGCAGAATAACACTCCCTTGTATAAATGTATGACGATTTCTTTATCCAATTATCTACTGAGTGGCATTTTGATTGTTTCAATATCTTGGTTATTGTGGGTAGTGCTCCACTGAACAGAGGAGTGCATATATCATTTTAAATTCGTGTTTTGGGTTTCTTTAGATAAATACACAGGAGTAGAATTGCTGGGTAATAAGATAGTTCTATTTTTAATTTTTTGAGGAACTTCCATACTCTTTTCCATAGTGGCTACACTAATTTGCAATCCCACCAATAGTGCACAAAGGTTTCCTTTTCTCCACATCCTCGTCAGCACTTGTTGTTTGTTAATTTATTGATGATAGCCATTCTGACAGGAAGAGAGGTGGTGTCTCATTGTGCTTTTTATTCACATTTCTCTAATGATTAGTGACGCTGAGCATCTTTCATATGTCTATTGGTCATATGCATGTCCTCTTTGGAAAAATGTCTGTTCAAGTTCTCTGCCCATTTTTTAATTGGTTTATTATTTATTTATGTATTTATTTATTTATTGGCATTGAGTTGTATGAGTTCTTTATACATTTTGTATATTAAGCCCTTATTTAATGTATCACTGGCAAATATCTTCTCCCATTCATTAGACATCTTTTTGTTTCATTGATGGTTTCCTTTGCTATGAAAAAGTTTTTAGTTTGATGTAGCGCTGTTTGATAATTTTTTTCTCCCTTGCCCAAAGAGATATATCAGTAAAAATATTACTAAGGGTAATGCTTGAGAGCTTGCCGCTTGTATTTTCTACTTATGATTTCAGGTCTTACATTTAAGTCTTTAACCCATTTTGAGTTTATTCTTGTATATGGCATGAGAAGGTGGTCCAGTTTCATTTTTCTTCATGTACCTGTCCAGTTTTCCTAAAACCACTTATTGAATAGACTGTCTTTATCCCAGTGTAAATTCTTGTTTCCTTTGTCATAGATTAAATGACTATATAGGGATGGATTTATTTCTCGGCCCTCTATTCTGTTTCATGTGTCTGTTTTTATGTCAATGCCATGCTGTTTTGATTACTATAGCCTTGTAGTATAATTTGATATCAGTTATTGAGATACCTCCAGCTTTGTTCTTCCTTTTCAGGATTGCCCTATTTGGAGTCTTTTATGGTTCCATATAGATTTCAGAATTATTTGTTCTAGTTATGTGAAAAATGCCATTGGTATTTTGATAGAGATTGCATTGAATCTGTAAATTGCTTTGGGTAGTATGGGCATTTTAACTATTATTCTTTATGAAAATGCTATATATTTCCATTTATTTGTATCTTCTGTAATTTTTCAATGTCATAATTTTCAGAGTAGGGGTCTTTTACTTCCTTGGTTAAATTTCTTTCTTTTCTTTTTTTTTTTTAAGCTAAGACAATTTTTTTTATTATTATTAGTTTCAGGGTTTACAGAACAATGCAATACTTATCCTTTTCACCCCTCACAAAGTAATAATCCCCCTCCCCCCACCCACTGCCCCCCCTCCCCTGAAGTCATACTTCTCTATTACAATTCCATTGACTCCATTCCTACACTCTACTCTACATCCCGTGACTATATGTATATATAATTGTAGTTGAAATACAATATTATTAAACATCAGTTTCAGAAATACAGTGTGGTGGTCAGGGCTCTACACTGTCTATGCAGTGGTCTCCTTAACAAGACATGAGTCCATCTGTCCCCCTAAAAAATATTTACAACATTATTGATTATATTCCCCAGACTGTCTTTTCTATCCCTGAGGCCATATTGTAGTTACCAATTTGTACTGTTGTCTCATCCCTTCCCCTTCTCCTTCATCCAGTTGTAAATGGAATTGTTTTCTTAATTTCTCTTTCTGATAGTTCATTATTCATGTATTAAAATGCAACTGATTTCTGAATATTAATTTTGTATCTTGCTGCCTAACTAAATTTATTTGTCAGTTCTAATAGTTTTTTGATGGACTCTTTCAGGTTCTTTCTATATAGTACCATGTTGTCTGCAAATAATGACAGTTTTACTTCTTTTTTTTTCCATTTGGATGCCTTTTATTTATTTTCCTTGTCTGATTGCTATGGCTAAAACTTCAAGTACTATGTTGAATAAAAGTGGTGAAAGTGGGCATATGTGTCTTATTCTTGATCTTAAGGAGAATGTGTTTAGCTTTTCTCCATTGAGTATGATACAGGCTGTTGGTTTGTCATATATGTCCTTTATTATGTTAAGATGTTCTCTGTGTTCCCACTTTGCTGACAGTCCTTATCATAAATGGATGCTGGATTTTGTCAAATGCTATTTCTGCATCTATTGATAAGACTATATGATATTTATTTTTTATTTTGCTTATGTGGTGTATCACATCAATTGATTTGCAGATATTGAACCAACCTTGCTTACCAGGAATGAATCCCACTTGACCATGATGTATGATTTATTATTTTTTTTAGCCATCCTGCCACCTGTGGACAGCTCAGCAGCAGTTCAGCTCGGGCCAGGAATCTAACTGTTGACCCTGTTGCTCAGAGCTTGCACTCTTGAGCAAGCTCTTAACCAACTGGGCCACTTGGCCAGCCCTGTATGATCTTTTTAATTTTTGCATTCAGTTTGCTAATATTTTATAAGGAATTTTACGTCTATGTTCATTAGGGATATCGGCCTATAGTTTTCTTTTTGTGATAATGTCTTTGTCTAGTTTTTGAATCAAGGTAATGGTGGCCTCGTAAAATGAGCTTGGTAGCCTTCCCTCCTCTTGGTTTTTTTGGGATAGTTTGAGAAGAATAGATGTTAATTCTTCTTTGAATGCTTGGTAAAATTCACCTGTGAAGCCTGGTCCAGAACTTTTGTTTGTTGGGAACTTGTTGATTATCAATTTGATTTAGATAGTAGTAATCAGTCTGTTCAAATTTTCTGTTTCTTCTTGATTGAGCCTTGGAAGATTTTATGTTTCTAGGAATTTATCCATTTCTTCCAGATTGTCCGATTTGTTTGTGTATAGTTGCTCGTAGTATTTTCTTAAAATTTTTTGGATTTCTGTGTTGTCTATTGTAATGTCTCCTCTTTCATTCCTGATTTTATTTACTTGGGTGCTCTCTCTTTTATTCTTGATGAGTCTGGTTAAAGATTTGCAAATAATATTTGTCTTTTCAAAAAACCAGCTATTGGTTTCATTGATCTTTTGTATTTCTTTTTAGCCTCTATTTCACTTATTTCCTCTCTGATCTTTATTATTTCCTTCCTTGAACTCATTTTGGGCTTTGTTTCTGTTGTTTTTCCAGTTCTTTTAGGTGTAAAGTTAGACTGTTTATTTGAGATTTTTCTTGTTTCTTTAGGTAGGCCTGCATTACTGTGAATTTCCCCCTTAGAACTACTTTTGCTGTGTCCCATAGATTTTGGGTTGTTTTCATTTTTGTTTGTCTCAGGGTATCTTTTGATTTCTTCCTTGATCTCATTGTTGACCCATTTATTATTTAGTAGCATGCTATTTAGCCTCCATGTGTTTATGTGGTTTTGATTTTTTTCTTGTAGTTGATTTCTAGTTTCATATCATTGTTATCAGAGGAGACACTTGATATGATTTTAATTCTTCTTTTTTGTGGCCTAATGTGTGATCTATCTTGGAAAATGTTCCATGTGAATTTGAAAAGAATGTATATTCTGCTGATTTGGGTTCAAATGCTCTAAAAATATCAATTAAATCTGTCTGATCTAATGTGTCATGTAAGGCCGCTGTTCCCATGTTGATTTTCTGATCCATTGGTGTCAGTGGAGTGTTAAAGTCCCCTACCATGATTGTGTTACTGTTTGTCTCTGCCTTTATGTCGGTCAATATTTGTTTTATATAGTTAGGTGCTCCTATGTTAGGTGTATAAATTTTTACTAGTGTTATACCCTCTTGTTGGATTGATCACTTTATTATTATGTAATATCCTTCTTTGTCTCTTATTATATATCATTGTTTTAAAGTCTATTTTTTTAATATAAATATTGCTACTCTAGCTTTTTTGGGCTTCCATTTGCGTGAAATATCTTTTTCTATTCCTTTACTTTCAGTCTATGTGTATCTTTCAATCTGAGGTAGGTCTCTTATAAATAGCATGTGAATGGATCTTGTTTTTTTTTTTTGTTTTACCATTTAGCTACCCTATGTCTTTTGATTAGAACATTTAATCCATTTATATTTGAAGTGATTATTGTTAGGTACTTAGTTATTACCATTTTATTATTCATATTTTTTTCCTTTTTAAAAAATTTTAGTTTCAGGTGTACAAAACAATGTAATAGTTAGACATTTACCCCCACTCCTCTGACATCGAATATAGCTGTTACAATTTCACTGACTATATTTCCTATGTTATTCATATTTTTGATGTTTGTTTGTTTATTTGTTTGTTTGTTTTTCCCTTTCTTCTACTTACAGAATTTCTTTTAGCATTTCTTGTAATACTGGTATGGTGGTAATGAATTCCTTTAGCTTTGTCTTGTCTGGGAAGCTATTTATCTTTCCTACAATTTTAAATGATAGCCTCTCCTCGATCCTGCAGATCCCTGACAGCTGCTCAAGAGAGGCTCTGGCACAAGTTATGGCTCACTGCCCACCACCAAAGTTCTCTGGGCACCTGTGGGCCATCTGCTGTTGTAAAAGGCTTTCATAGTTTTGGGGTGGTGCCACCACCTGGGAGCCGAGAGTGCCCTTGACAATGCAGCACAGGTGGTTTTGACGAGGTTCAAGGGAGATATGGGGTGTGGGCAGTGGTTTTTACAAAGTTAATGCAGTTTCAGTTCTTGCACTAGTGCTGGGCCAGTGACCACTTTTCAAATATGCCCTGAGAACATCGTGATCAGCCACTGCTTTCCTCAGGTCTACAGGTCTATAAGAGCTGTCCAAGAGAGATTGTGGCATAGGTTGTGGCTCACTGTCTACCCTTAAAAGTTCTCCAGGCTGCCGCAGAATATCCACTACTATAAAAGATTTCTGAAACTTGTGGGGCAGGTCCATTGCCTAGGAGCTGGGAGTGCCCCATGATGTAGCACTAGCAGTGCAGGGCAGGAACCCAGGGTGTCACCAAGGTGGTATGGCTGCACAGATTTTACCAGACCAATGTAATCTCAGATTTGGCCCTTTTGGGGATGATTCAACATAGAAAAGATAGCTCCCTCCTGTAGGCTGCATGTGAGGCAGATTCCACACAGGGACAATGACTTCTGCCCTTCCAGTTCTTGCCATGATGCCACACAACTCAGCCTATGCCTGTATGTCTCTGGTGCTTCTTGAGTTGCTGCCCCTCCACTGGAGGTCAGATGAGTGTTTGTGAGTGAGCCTGTGTGTGGGCCCTTTAAGAGGGTGTCTACATTTCTAGTCACCTTCTGTCTCACTGGGATGGACAGAGTCCTCGCTGATTTTCACTGCCAGATGTTGTGGGAACTCCCCTTCCCAGTACAGGCTCCTTGGGTTGGGGAGCCTGGTATGGAGCTGGGACCCCTCCCTCTTCTGGGGGGGTACCTCCACCACCGAGGTGTCCCTCCGGGTGTTCCACAACTATCTGTGGGTTTGGGGTCAGCTTGTTTCATGTCTTTGCCCCTCCTATCAGTCTTGATGTGGCCTCTTCTTTATATCCTTAGTTGTAGGGGTTCTGTTCAGCTAGTCTGCAGATCATTCTTGAGATTGATTGTTCTATAATTTATTTGTAATTTTGATGTGATCCTGGGAGGCAGTAGGGATGGCATTTACCTAATCCACTATTTCGGACCTTCTCTAGAATGTCCTTTTTTTTAACCCTAAAGCATAATTCAGCTGAGGTTTCCTTTATCTACTACTGACTCTCATGGGTCTTTTCTAGTGACCCATGGGTCTTTTTTAGTGAGGCAAATTTAAAATGTGTGTGTGTTTCCTAAAACAATATGTACCCAGCTGTTTTTATTATATATCTTAAGAAAGGTGTTTTAACATTCTATGAAGACCACTTAGACTCAGCATTTCTTTATTCACAACATGTTGCACTTTTCTTCAATACACCTGTGTGGCATGTAGTCATAATTTTCTTTGATAATTCATATTTTTAGCCTAAAAGCAAATTTTAAAAAATCCATAAGATATAAATATAAAAATGAGATATATATTTTGAATATCCCATTTTTATTAATTACACTAATGGAAAGGAGATAATGACTATGTTTTCTCTTTTATTTAGAGTGTTAGCTAGAAATGACACTTGCAAGGAAAACAATTCTTATAATTGTCTGAGTAATTCCATCCTACCTTCCACTTTTGATAAATACGGGACTGAAAGAACTGAGGTCAAATGAAGACAGAAATCTGTTTAAAGTACTATAGAAAAATGAATTTGGAAGATCTTTTATTTGCACATGTATTTTAAAAAAGGCATATTACCTGATATCACCAAGGTCTTAAGACTTCAGAAACCAGAGATAGCTTGTGATTTCCTTTTTTCTTAAAGATAGTGTCATGGAGTTGTAGATCAGAAAGAGACCTGTAAAATATCTCATTCATCTTTCATATCCCAGAGGCATTGTATTGGAAATGCTCCCAGAAGATAGGGTCTCTCTTATGCTAAAGGTAAAACTTTCTAAATATGGCTCTTAGTAGCTTTTTTTTTTATGTTGTGACTCAAAATGTAGTTAGGTTTCTTTTTGTCTCACATTCTGTTACTCAAAGCTTTCTCTTATTTTTCAATCTTCAGGGAAAATAGAAAACAGTTTTATATCCTTTTTAAAAATTATTTATTTATTTATTTGTTTATTTTTCTTTTTTCTTTTTTTTTAAGATTTTATTGGGGAATTGGGGGGAGAAGAACAGCGCTGGGGAATCGGGGGAAGGGGAACAGACAAGTTCCTGTTGTTTTGTTCTTCAGTCTAGTTGTGGAGGATGTTGCTTCACTGGCCCAAGCTGGCACCATCATTGTGCTCTTCTTAGGCGAGGCAGATCCGTCGCCGGCTTTTGGACGGCCGCTCACAGCAGCTGCTGGCTGCTCACGCTGGCTGCCAGCTACACATGGTAGCTTATGGCAGCCCACTGCAGCAGGGGACTGCAGCCTATGCCATCGCCGGCAACCCACAGCAGCCCAGCTCCAGGTTGAGCTGTTGTTCAGCATCTTAGC
>NW_017732070.1:466084-471430 GCF_001890085.2 Hipposideros armiger
AACGTCCTCCACAACTAGACTGAAGAACAAAAGGACAGCAACTTGTCTGTCCCCCTTCCCCCAATTCCCCAGCACTGTTCCCATCCCCCCAATTCCCCAAAAAAAATCTTTAAAAAAAAAGTAAATGCAGCAATTTATCTTAAGAAAAGCAGTGATATTGATGGCAAACAGTTTGAATATTTGTTCTTTGATCAGTTGTTTTTCAACATTAGGATATAATTCATTTTATATAATTATACCATATTTTGTCATGTATAATATGCATCATGTATAATGTGCACCCACATTTTTTGGCCCAAACTTACAGGGAAAAAAATCTTTCGTTTTAATTTTTTATTTCAAATTTTTATTTGTTTACATTTAGGTACTTTTTTGTATTATAAAGGAATCAGCATTTATTTTTTTAACATATTATGGTACAAGAAATTTTATGTAACAAATAATTATAAAACAGAAGAAAAGATACAAGATACAAGAAATTTTATGTACAGGTAATAAATTTACAATATTATGCATCATTGAAGGTCAAGAACTCTTCATTGCTGCAAGTTTGTTGTAAGTTCAACACAACTGATTATTGTACTCCAGGGCATTATTTTGCATACAGTTATCATTATTGATTTTTAGAGTTACACTTTTAACTCATAAGCATAGATAAAAGAATTAAAAACATTTATATAGGTACAGAATTAGTACTGCCCATGTATAATGAACATTCTAATTTTCCCTCACAAATTTGGGCAAAAAAGTGTGCATTATACATGGCAAAATATGGTATATTTTTATATTATATTTATTTTTGTAATTCTTTATAGTGTACTGTTCTAAAATCCATTGCTTCTAGTTATGTTTTTTTTTCTTTTGTATTTCTACTGTTTGATATCTTTATCTTTGTATTTGTTTTTGTTCTTTAGTTATGTTGTGTATAAAAGTTAAATGTATGATGCTAATATATATTCTGGGGACCAGAATAGCAGAAAAGTAAGAGTGAAGACTATGGAGCCAAGCCTGAGTTTGACGATTTTGGTTCCACTATGGCTTTTGGTAGGCCATTTGGCTTTTCTTCATGTGTAAAAGTAAGGAAATAGGGCTATCTATCCTTTGTGATTATTAAATTAAATAATATATGTAATATAAGTAAATGTATTGTATGTAATATATTATAGAATATATTATATGTAATAGTATATGAGGTGTGATCAGAAAGTACAGTGAATGTTTCAATTAAAAAATTTATTACAGTAAAAGACACATTGCCATTAATCCCCCTCAAAATCTTCCCCTCACTTTGAACAAACTTATCCAATTGTTCCTGGCCCTTTCTGAAGCAGTTCTGGAAATCCTCTTTCGTGAGTGTGTTTAGTTGCAATGTTGTGGCTGCCTCGATGTCCTGAATTGACTCAAAATGTTTTCCTTTCATGGGCATTTTGACTTTGGGAAGAGCTAGAAGTCACACAGCACCAGATCCAGTGAATAAGGTGGATGAGGACACACCACAGTGTTTTTATTTGACAGAAATTACCATACCAGAAGTGATGTGTGACATGGAGCCTTTCTGTTGAGATAAAAGAAAATATGGTGAATGCTGCTGACTAGTGCCAGCCAATGGAAAGGCAGGGATCTTCAATACAGGAAGCAGTGCATTGAACCTTAGTAACAGTGTGTGACAACTTTCAACTTGTTAGGTGCAATCAGTTGGGTGTGAGCTATGGTTGAGATTAGATGTGTTTTAAAATGTGCCATTAATCATCCTCCATCATGACAACACTCCCTGTCACACATCACTTCTGGTATACCGCAATTTCTGTCATATAAAAATATTATGGTGTGTCCTCACCCACCTTATACACTGGATCTGGCACCATACGACTTCTGGCTCTTCCCCAAAGTCAAAATGATTCAGGACATGGAGGCAGCCACAACAAGCAACTAAAGACATTCACAAAAGAGAACTTCCAGAACTACTTCAGAAAGTGGCAAGAAGGATGGGATAAGTGTGTTCCAAGCAAGGGGGACTATTTTGAGGGGGATTCATGGCAATGTGTCTTTTACTGTAATAATTTTTTTAAAATTTAAACATTCACCATATTGTTTGATCTCACCTTGTATAACTAAAGCACTTAAGGAGCTTGAGAAAAAGTGCTATACAGTATAAGTGCAGTTACTATTATTATCTTTGTCTTTAATTAAGACTTTTTAGGTTGTTGTTTTTTTCGGAGTGTACATTATGCTGAGGGGGAGATAATTGAAGTTGATTATTTCCATCTAAGGGAAGTTTAAATAGAGTAAATTTTGATTGACAACATCCAAAGCAATTTATGCCAATCACTATTAGCACAAAGAAGCAAGAAATATGCTCATTGTGCTAGGATAAATTTAGGAGTGGGTCATCCTAGAAAAGGACACCAGCTGTCTTGTGTCATTTCCTTACTCCAATAACTCCAATATAGCTTTGTTCTTACCCACTTGCTTTGTGCTCTTACTGTCAAATGTAGGCTTTTTTATTTCTCCTTAATGAAATGGTGAGATGCAAGGCTGGTAAAGTCTAACAAATAGCAGGTCCCTGTGGCTAATTTTGGTGATGGGACTTTGCAGTATGTCTATATGCAACTTTAATACTCTGTTTGAGGAAGTTCCTAAACATTCTTAGTGAAAATTTAACAATGGCTCATAGACACCTGAAGGATTTAATATATCACCAAAGCCATTCTCTCTTCTTGGCACTGGACCTAGGCCTCAGAAAAACTAGTTTGATAATCATCCAGAACCAAGACTTACATGTTTCTCATTATTATTTTAATGTATGCATCACTGTGCATCTATCTCTAGTTTGCAACAATTAATAGATGACAATTATATTGCTTTCCTTGATACTATTTCCTATTAACATTGGCTTGTCATGTAGCTCTCATGGGGACCCATTTTTTAATTAAAATTTATTGGGGTGACAATGGAGAGTAAAATTACATAGGTTTCAAGAGTACAATTATGTAATACATCATCTATTAATTTATATAACATTGTGTGTTCACCACCCACAGTTCTCCTTCCATCACCATATATTTGACCCTGTTTACCCTCATCTACCACCCCTCTCCCCCCATACCCTCTGGTAACCACTAAACTATTGTCTGTGTCTATGAGTTTTTGTTCCTTTGTTTGTCTTGTTCCTTTATGAATATATATTTATATATATAATGGAATGCTATCTGACATAAGAAAAGATGAAATGGTGCTATTTGCGACACAATGGATGTACCTTGAGATTATTATGCTAAATGAAATAAGTCACACAGAAAAAGTCGAGAACCATATGGTTTCAATAATATGTGGGATATAAAACTGAAAGCAACAAGGGACCCATTTTTTTAATTAAATTATTTTTTATTGTGAAATACACATTTTTTAGAATTAGTTTCAGCTGTACAACACAGTGCAATAGTTATACTTTTTACCCCNGCTGTAGAGGGCAGTGTCACTGGCCCTCATATGTGGGATCCAAACCAGGGCCCTCTGGCGTCCCAAGCCAGCTCTTAACCAACGCGCCACTCAGCTGGCTCCTGTTGAACTTCTTTTGATGTAGTAATGAAATGGTCCATTTTCTTTTCCTTGCTCCTTCATGTAACATTTGTTAAGTGATTTTATATATTATATTAATATATAATATATATGTATATATATACATATATACATATATATGTATATACACACACACAGAGCTTGGTAAATAACTTTAAAATGTTTTAAATTAAAGAATTAGAAATTAATTAAATAAATTTTAAAAATTAATGAATGGAATATTACAATTTAAGGTTAATTAGAATCAGAAGAAACCTGGACTAAAAATCAAGATACACAGAATCAAGTCCTTGATCATAATTGCTAAATTTTGACCTTGGGCAAATTAATTCGGCTTTTTACTTTCAGGTTTTTAATTGGTAAAAAGTATGTGTGTGTGTGCGTGCGTGCATGTGTGCATGTTGTTGGGTGTGGGTAATCAGTGGGTTCTAAAATCAGGTGATACTGACCCCCAAGGAACATTTTTATTTCTCACAGTGACTTGGGATTTGCTGGCATTCACTAGTTGCCAGCCTGGGTTGGAAAACATCCTGCAATATTCAGGACTGTCTTACACAGTGAAGAATTGTGCTGCCTGAAATGCCAGTGATCAGGACCGGGCTTTGAGGAAGCTGTAGATAATTCTCTAGGATCTCTTTCAGTTCCACATCTAAATTACACAATTGGTAAAAACAATAGATTAAATTAATAAAGCAAATTGCATGAATTCAAAACTAGAAACATAAAGAAACACTTCAAGTTTTTACAAAAAGCTTAAAACCAAGTAGTCTATATGCTCATTTACTAGGAAGGGAAACTATCATTTATTCATGTTTCTGTACCAGACATTTTCCTAAATGCAATTGCATACATTTTAACGAGAACTGTTCAATTTAGGTGTTGTGATTACTATTTTGCCAATAATGAGCAACTTGTCTAAGATCAAACGATAAGTGGTAGAACCAAAATGTCAATTTGACCCCATCTGGCTCCAAACCTAGGGTTTGTTACCCATATTATGCTCCCTTGAAAATAGAAAATGGTAACAATTAAAGTAGAAAAGTACATGCGTGTCAGGGATTAGCCATCATGGACATTCCTGACATTCTTTGAGTGTACAACACTCTTGACACTAAGCCTTTACAAAATCTGCATCCTTTTTTCTGAACTCTTCCTCCTCACCTGGCCAGCTCATCTATTTCTCAGGTCTTGCTTGTGCTTTGCTTCCTCTGGGAAGCTTCCCTGACCACAGTGAACCTATTTCAAGTGCCATGCTTTGTGTTTCAGTGGCTCTCTACATTTCTCAATTATACGCACTGCTTGGTTAGTGCTGTGGCTTGATTGACTTCCATGCCAAAAGTAAGCTTCAGGAGAATAAGAGTCTCCATTTCCCTACTTTCTAGCACTATATTTTATACCATATTAAATACTTGTTGAATAAAGGGATAAAAAAAGTGAATGCAGGGGCCGGCCAAGTGGCGCGATGGTTAAGAACTGGCTTGGGATGCCAGAGGGCCCCGGTTTGGATCCCACACATGAGGGCCAGTGACACTGCCCTCTACAGAAAAGATGCTGAACAACAACTCAACCTGGAGCTAGGCTGCCATGAGTTGCTCGCGACGGCGTAGGCTGCAGCCCCTGTGGCAGTGGGTTGCCATGGGCTACCTTATGTAGCCAGCAGCCAGCGTGAGCGGCCAGCAGCCACAGTGAGCGGCCATCCAGAAGCCGGCGACTGATCTACTTCTCCTGGGAAGAGCGTAATGATGGTGCCAACTTGGGCCAGTGAAG